>NW_017307654.1:99510-125160 GCF_000935625.1 Nanorana parkeri
TATACAGGTGAAACTCGAATAATTAGAATATCGTGCAAAGTTCATTTATTTCACTAATGCAACTTAAAAGGTGAAACTAATATATGAGATAGACTCATTACATGCAAAGCAAGATAGTTCAAGCCGTGATTTGTCATCATTGTGATGATTATGGCTTACAGCTCATGAAAACCCCAAGAACCCCAAATCCACAACCTCAAAAAAGTAGATTATTACATGCAATCAATAAAACAAGGATTGTACATAGAACAATATCGGACCTCTGAAAAGTACAAGCATGCATATGTACTCAGTACTTGGTTTGGGCCCCTTTTGCAGCACTTACTGCAATTACTTTAGCACGATATTCTAATTATTCGAGTTTCACCTGTATGTAGTCTGTCATTCTCCATTTTTTAGGGGGTACAAATAACCCTTTTACCAGGTTTAAAGGATAACTTACCAAATCCCACCAGCCCGTTCCTCTTCAAATATCAGCATGATGTTGGCAGACATTCTATATTACAAGAGGCCTCCTTTCTTGCAGCCTTCCAGCTTGAAAGATAGATGCCCATATGTGTTGTATACTAGTCTGAAAGTCGGAAGTTGCATAAAAAGAAAAATAAATACAAATAAGACCTTTAGTGACAATCCTATCATCAGCAGTAGGCACTTTCTTGAACTTAAAGCTGATCTGGTTGAAAAGAAAAATCTATCCAACCCACTTCTAATCTAAATGTTTTATTTAGCAATGTAATTATATGGACTATTAGTCTACCTAATAGCGCATATAATTACCTAAATCAATGGTCATGTGATAGTTTAGGCCCCAGGTCCTTTATCTTCTAGAGGGGTCATTCCTGCGGTGCCCACATCTCTCGCAAAGGGCTCCAAAGTGATGCAGATGCTGTCATTAACACTGGTATTTAAAAAATGGAGGGAAGTCAAATAGTGTCAAACGTGGGGCCATCCAAAATATAAAAATATTGTCATTGTATTGTAACAAAATAGGCCATAACATTTCATGAGTATAATAAAAAGCCTTCTCATACTGCTCTATAAACAAATTAGCACACACCGCTCACGGGCATGCGGCAGGTGTCAGAGGGATAAAGCTGGTACTGTTGGCGGCTGCCTGGAGATGGACACTGCAGGTGGGAGAGCCGGGAGGGCCAGTGAGAGTGGTGAGACTAAAACGCTCGAGGGCACGAGCAGGACACCCGAGACAATGAGCGGTGTGTCTGGAAGACATTTTTGTCATAGTGGCGCAAGAGTTTATTATTTCTTTTTTTGTTTACAAGATTTAATTTGCCGCATAATTCTGTGATGTGCATAATTTTTCTAATGCACCAGTAAGCAAGCAGTAAACACAAGAGGGGGTAATGCATTACCTATGACATACAGTGCCATGGATTTTTACAAGAGCAGATAAAGTTATTTGGAAGGTGAATATAGCAACAAATATAGAGATATAGCATAAGAGGAATGCCAATAGGAGGGTCCAAATTTGTATTTCTATCACTACAATCTAAGGCTTACTGCGCTAATTAACGAACTAATTAGAGCATGAGAAAGCTGGAAGATTTCCATATTGATAAATGTCTAATACTGAATCTCAATGAGATTCATTCTTGCTGCTGCAGGTATGGCCCAGATGGTGTGGAATGTATGGCTGCCTGTGGGTGTTCTCCTCTTTAAAACATAACATTTTATTGTTTATTTTATATTTATTTCTATGAGAAATTTTTTTTAATTTTTTGTAGATGCACCTTTTTGACTATAAATGGAAATGTATTATACTGTTAAGTTCATCTCTCTGTCACCTACAGTCGCTTCTCCTATCAGCATGCTCCTTGCACTGCAGCACAACTGATTGGCTTGAGAGGCTAATACCAAGACAAATTCAGGTACGTAATGTTTTTAAATAAAAGATATATTTATTGATGGATTCATGAATACAGAGCTGCATTATCATTATTTATTTGCCTGGAGTTATGCTTTAAAGAAGAACCCCAGGAAGAACAAAAATTAACCCATGCAGTGGGGCTACCCCTGCACTACAAGGGTTAAGAGCTCGTTTTCATCTAGGGTCTAAAATAACAAAGATATATACTCACTCGAACCTTGGTCCCACCTGCCTGTTAGACTGGTCCCTGCAGCCTCTTTACCCCTCCACTTCGGCAATGGTATGTCCCTCGGTGGCCTCATGTTTACTTAGACCACTGGGAGAGGCTGCAGGCTTGCACCTAACACCCCAGTTTTGCTCTTTCATATATCGCAATGGTCATGTCAACCTCTGGGCAAGCTAGGCAGATTATTAAGGTAATAGAATGTTTCAAAATGTTTTTCTATTTTCAGTACATATACAGTTAATGTTTTAGGATTGATTCAAGACCTACATTTTTCTTTTTTAAATCTTCATTGAAAATTATTGTAAGATTGTGTCAAAAGTGACAGGAAAATTAGGACTTTCATATTGATGACTCAGAATTACATTTTTATATGTAGAAAAAATGCAGTTAATTTCCATCCATTTACATCAGCATGAAAAATAGCTGGAAATACTCAAAATACAAATAAATGTATGTTACTATATTAGGAGGGCTCTTTAGGCACCAGAGAGATTTACTAGAAATTGCACAGAATTGCACATGCATACACCAGTACTGATACTCCTACCTAAGTGCTCCTTTAGTGTCACCTACAAATCTACCCCCTCCTCTCCTCCTCCACTTTCTATACGGGTCCCCTAAGGCCTTAGGGGGTCCCCTAAGGCTCTGCCCTCAGACCCCTTCTTTTCTTTATCTACACCTCCTCCCTTTGGTCAGTTGATAATCTTGCATGGCTTCCAATGCACTCTCAGTGCTGATGACACACAAATATACTGTATCTCCATAGCTCGCCCTTTTGGTGTCCTTGCACATCACTAAGTTAGTAATTGACATATCAGTCTAAATGTCACACCACTTCTTAAAACTCAGACTTTCAAAAACTGAACCCATGATATTTCCTCTCCCTGTGCAGCTTCCCCCAACTTTTTCAATGAGCCTGATAGCTCAACTATCCCGCACTGCCCCCATGCCAAGGTGCGAAGTGTAATCTTGGACTCTGATTTTATCTTTCAGTTCCACAACATCTCCAAAACATGTCCCTTGCTAATCCAATGTAATCACAAAGCTACTAATCTACTGACTTGTTATAACATGTCTCGACTATTGCAACTCCCTCCTCACTGGCCTACCTCTACACAGACTATCCCTCTCCAGTATATCATGAATGCTGCTGCTAGACTCATCCACCTCACCAGCTCCTCAGTGTCTACAATCCCTCTTTGCCAATCCCTCCACTGGCTTCCATCTGGCCAAAAAATAACATTCAAAATATTAACAACTAGTATCAGTATCGGGGTGGATACCAGGCACACTGGTACTTGTACTCGTGAAAATGCTCCGATTCTTAAGGCCGATACCGACCCTTTAAATTATTAAACAGCAGCAGCTGTCCGACTTCCAGCGCTTGTGGGGACCTCGGCATCCTGCTGGGGACCTGCAAGTAGCTATAAATGGCAGTGTCTGTCCGGTTCTATATCTCCTCCTTCCTGGAGTAGGCACAGCCGTGGGCAGCCCCACACAGCACAGTACAGCCCTGGACACTGGCACTCTCCACAGCATAGGCATTGTCCGCAGAGCCCTGCAGAGATCCACATATCACCCAGGTGAGCTTGGCATGCAGCCTGGTGAAATGAATTCTGTTCTGGGGACACGTATTCTGCTCTGAGGACATGTATTCTGCTCTGAGGACATGTATTCTGCTCTGGGGACATATATTCTGCTCTAGGCGCATGTATTCAGTTCTGGTGACATGTATTTAGCTCTAGTGACATGTATTTAGCCCTGGTGACATCTGTATTTAGCTCTGGTGACATCTTTATTTAGCCCTGATGACATCTGTATTTAGCTCTGGTGACATCTTTATTTAGCCCTGATGACATCTGTATTTAGCCCTGGTGACATCTTTATTTAGCCCTGATGACATCTGTATTTAGCCCTGGTGACATCTGTATTTTGCCCTGCGAGAAACTGTCCTAAAATCATTAGTATGCATTATTTTAGAAAAATGTCACATGTCCCTTTAAGAAAAAGTATTGCTAATTGGTATTGGAGAGTACCAGAGGGAAAGTACTTGTACTTGGTCTTAAAAAAGTGGCATCGAGACATCCCTATTAACAACCACTTACAAGCCATCCACAACTCTGCCCGCAGCTATATCTCCAACCTCATCTCAAAGTATCACCCTAACCATCCTCTCCTCTCCTGCTCTCTAGTTTCCATGTCAACTCCTCCCATGCTTGCTTCCAGGACTTCTCTAGATTCTCTTCTATCCTATGGAACCCCAACCTGTCTGGCTATCTGCTACTTTGCCTGCCTTTAGAACATATCTGAGAACTCATCTCTTTAGGGAAGCCTATGCCACCTCAATCTAACCCCTAAACAATAACTTTCTCAAGCAATTCATCCGCACACAGCTACCATCTCTTGTATCACTTGCTCTTCCTTTCAGATTGTAATCATCCAAGGGCAGTGCCCTGCTAACCACCTTATATTGAATTGTGTTGTAACTGCAATGTCTTCCTTAAATTGTAAAGTGATCCACAAACTGTGGATCACTTTACATCCTGTATAATAATAATAATATTACTGCTATTAAACTGTAATGTTCCTGTACTCCTGGGAGTTTTGTGTGTTACCTTAATGTTGTACTCTCTGTAATATAAATAAAAATCAACCGGGGGAAGCGGGAATCTCTCATAATAGCTAGAGAAAGTATGAAGACTCAGGACCTCAAGTGCCCATATGCTAACAATATGTGTTGTAGAAACCACCATATATCTGTTTAGGATGAAATCACCTATAAAATGTTTACCCAGCATTGCACATTTTCATGAATTCTGTAGTTTCTTCTAAAAACTACAAAACTAAACATACCATTCTCAGTGCTAATTCCAAACATTACTATGCCTGTAAGTTACATTGTTTCAACAAACACAAAGGTGCCAAATTCTCCATGTTGTGCTGTGTATGTTGTTAAGCAAAGTAAACTGCAAGGAGGTATAACATGAATCACATACTAAAGGCTGATTGGTTTTTCTTTTTGCTCCTGCTGTTTTTTGCATGAGGAAATTTACTGAATGCTATGCACACATACCATTAATGCTGGCTACATGTACTGTACATTTGGCTACATTTGTGTATAACATTCTTCTTTATGAAATAATTAAGGGAAAAGCTATGGGATTGGATGTTGCCCCGTTCTATGCTAATTTGTTTATAGAGCAGTATGAGAAGGCTTTTTATTATACTCATGAAATGACTTTGCTTAAGAAAAAATATCCTTGCATCTAGATGTTTAACTGTAAGAAGATGTAAATTATCCCAAATGTTCTGCAAGTTTTGGTATTATTTGCTGCAATCGTTTTCTGTTAAAATATGTCCATTCAATATTTTGTTTCCAATATTTTTATAGTGCCAACAAAGTATTCAAAGCCTTACAGTTTAAATGATGCCATTTCCATTAATAAATTACCCTAAATGAACTAAAATTTTAAGTCCCTACTATGCTTAGGCAGTTATACACATACATACTCTCGATCCTGTTGACCAGATATCAGTTAACCTATCAGTATGTTTTTGGGTTAAGGGAGGAAAATGGTGTCTGGGAGGAAGTAAACTAAACCCTGGACCCAGAGCTGCAAGCAAGAGTCATAACCACATTTTGTAAAGTCATAAGGAAGCACAGATGTTTAATGCACCAACGCCCTTGCAGCAGCAAGAATGAATCTCACTGAGATTCAGTACTAGACATTTATCAATATGGAAAGCTTCCAGCTTTCTCATGCTCTAATTAGTTTGTTAATTAGCGCAGTATGCCTTAGATTGTAGCAATAGAAATAAAAATTTGGACCCTCCTATTGTCATTCCTCTTATGCTATATCTCTATATTTGTTGCTATATTCACCTTCCAAATAACTTTATCTGCTCTTGTAAAAATCCATGGCACTGTATGTCATAGGTAATGCATTACCCCCTCTTGTGTTTACTGCTTGCTTGCTGGTGCATTAGAAAAATTATGCACAGAACAGAATTATGGGGCAAATTAAATCTTGTAAACAAAAAAGAAATAATAAACTCTTGCGCCACTATGACAAAAATAGATGGCGAGAAGGAAACGAGGTTGCCGGGCCTGAATGCGGCATAAAGAAACAATGGAATCATTAGGGTAGAGCATTTTTAATTTAAGTTCCATAACCCTTACTCAAGATAAATTAAAGGTCATAGATAAGGGATTAAGATTTGCCCCCAGTAAGAAATGTAATTAATTTGAAACATTTATTTCTATCCATAAGTTCATCAGGAAGTTGAACATGAAAAAATACTATTACATAGTATTTGAGGTTGAATAAAGACATTAGTCCATCAAGTCCAACCTATTAGGATCTCATTTTAGGAGTACTTGTACCCCTGTATATTACGGTCCCTTAAGAAATCGTCCAAAAGTTTCTTGAACAATTCCACATTATTTGCTGAAATCACCGCCTGTGGCAGTGAGTTCCAGACCCTAACTGATCTTACTGTGAAGAACCCCCTTCGCCCCTTGTGCTGGAATTTTTTTTCCACCAATTTTAGGTGGTGGCCTCTAGTTTTTGTAATGGAGTTAATTTTAAACAGTTTATCGCTAATGTTGCTACCACCATTGAACATTTTGTACATGGAGATCATATCCCCCCTTAATCTCCTCACCTCCAATGTGAACATGTTTAAATTTAGTAGCCTTGTCTCGTAGCTCTGGTCCTCCATACCCCTAATTAGTTTGGTTGCCCTCCGCTGGACTTTTTCCAACTCAAGGACATGTTTTCTTAGTACTGGTGACCAGAACTGGACCGCGTACTCCAGATGAGGTCGAACCAATGATCTATAAAGTGGCAAAATTATAGACTATATGCCCAATTCAATGGCACATCAAGAGAATGGATGTGCCTGTACACTAAATAATAATCCTGGCATTGTACATACAAATCTAGCCAATAAATCTACTTTTAACCCTCTGGTAACCAGTAATATGTATGTTGAAACTTTAAAAAAAAATGGTTTTACAGGATGTAGAGAAACTCAAATTGAAATTGATGCAAACATCACACTATATACCAAAAGGATTTAACAACAGACGAAAGAGGTGGTAATCAGACCAGCCGACAAAGGGGGAGCAAGAAGATTGTAAGAAAGAAATGAGGAGACTATTGGCAGACCTAGATACTTATGAACTACGAAACAACCTAAGATACTACAAAAAGACCCCATGACTGGTTTTAGCAAGGAGTTGGTCCAATTAGTGAGGAAAAGAAAGAAGAAAAATATCTTGTTCCCTCTGAATGCAAAACACCTATTATTTGTTATCTCCCCAAGATTCATAAAGACCCCATTAACCCTCTGAGCAGACCTATAGTAAACAGTATAGGATCTGTGGGGAGTAGACTAGGAGAATATATTGGTTTATTTTTACAACCGTTAGTTCAACAAAGTGCCACATACTTGAGAGATACAAAACAGCTGTTGGAGATACTTTTGAAGAAATTAAATTGGATCAGGAATGTTATCTTGTAACAGCAGATGTTAGCTCCCTTTATACAATAATTGACCACATTGATGCATTAGCACCCGTTAAATGGTTATTACAGGAGAATAATCATTTAGTAGAACTACAACAACATTTTTTGTTAGAGGCTTTAAAATTTAGTTCAGAAAAAAAAAATATTTCTGGTACAGGGGAAATTATTATAAGCAGAAAATGGGCATCGCAATGGGGGCCAAATTTGCTCCGAGTGTTGCTAATACATTTATGCTAAAGTGGGAGATGGAGACAATTTTGTAACATAAACCTGTTGAGCTGTTACTACTATACAAGAGGTTTGTTAATGATATATTGATATTTTGGAAGGGTAAAAAAGAGAGTCTAGAAAGGTTCTTATGCCATCTCAATAATAACATTAGAAATATTGCATTAACCTATGAGGTACACCAAACTTGCCTACATTTTTTATATATTGAGATTAGAGTGGAAGGAAGCCATATATATATATACAATATCATTCTTTAAAGAGTCAGATAGAAATGGGTATATCCCGAGAAGAAATTGTGCGGAAATGGGAGACTATAGGGGACAAGCTAACATTCTGAAAAGAAGTTTTTGCAGAAGGGATATAAAGAAACTTTTTAAACACACAAATTAGTAGAGTGGCAGAAATGGAACAACAAGGTTTTAAGGGATAAAGTGAAGAATGGTGTAGTGAGTATGGGGAATTTAAATATGACCATTAGATTATCATTTTCAATATTGGAGTGTTGGGAAAATAATAAAGAATTATTGGGGCATTTGGCACTTCGACAATCAACTAAAAGAGGTACTTCCAGCAAAGCTGAAAATAGTATATTTAAAGGTGACCGTATTAAGACATAAAATATCTCACAATGTGATAGAACCCCCATTTCAAGAGAGTAAAATAACATTTTTAGAGACAGTTGGCCACTACTCATGTAAAAGGTTTTATGCATGTAAACATGCATATAACAATATTAAAAGGAGAAAAAGTTTTAAATTTTTAACTACTGAGGAAAACATAATTATTAAAGATTTTATTTCATTTGATATGGAAAGAGTAATTTATGGATTAGAGTGACCATGCGGCCTACAGTACATAGGACGCACTACAAGAAAATTTTGTATGAGAATTAGAGAGCATATTTATAATTTAAAAATAGGGTTTAGGGATGGCTTAGTCTGCAAACACTTCTTGGAAAAACATAACAAAGACCCAAGAGGTTTACAGTTTTGGGGTATTGAATGGATCCAGAAACATTGGAGGGGAGATAACTGGAGGAGGGAATTGTCCAAAAAAGAAACTCTATGAATTCATAAGGCTGGAACCAAAAGGGTTAAATATAGATTTTGACCTGAACTGTTTTATTAATGATTCCTATGTGGGATTACTTTGACATTTTATAATGGTATGCTGTTTTATAGGGGAATTGTAAATGCGTTTTTAATGTGTATATACAGTATGTTTTTATATGTCTTGCATAATGTTGCCTATTTCTAGTAGTGAAGATTTGATCATATGTGAGATTGTATAGTATGCTGGTCCCATAGTGCTGAATAATAATCAGCTTGCAATATCTTTGAGTCATCAAGTTTTTCACTGGCCAATTGATTTTATAAAGCGGTAGGAACTTAGAGAAACACGTATGCGGCAATTGTGACAGGGGGTATGGCTAGTGATCAGGAATGCCCCCAGTTACCATAACAACCAGTGGTGCCATAAGGATAGGGTTGCACTAGTACCTCCGAGCCCCAGACGAAGTCCATAGAGATGTAATGCGTAGCGCAGAGCTATGAGCGCAACGGAAAGAAGGAGTAACAGCAGTGTTGGGGAGATCTCTTACCAGACCCGGGAATGAGCTGGACGATCGCTGGCTGTTTATTTTTTCGGCTTGGCTATTTTATTGTTTGTAAGTAGTTTTTTCCAATAAAATTTGTTTCAGTTTTATACAATCTGCACTATGGTATATGTTTCTGGTTGGTCATGGCTTATGACTGAGTGGCTGGGAAGACTGAGTACCGGGACCGAGAGGGGATTCATGAGTTCGGGTTTTCCCCACCTGGTATTATTAAGAGGGGAAGGCAAAGTACAGACCTGCCTATTCCAGAGAGAGTCCAGAGAGAAGGTGAGTGACCCTGTGTTAAAGTGTTTCACGATGGTGGAGTGGGCACAATTTTTTCTGAGTCGGAGAGTGGCACCATTTTCAACATGTTATTGCTCCAATACTGGCTCGTTGTCTTTCACAATTGTTGGGACAATTATTTAATATTGGTGCATGATCTCTTGGGACTACTATTTACCATCTATACATCTTTGGACTATCCTCCTGATAATTTGGGTCTATCACATATTGTTTTGTTCAAGATATTTGTGTATATTTTACTCATTTGAAAGTGGTCACACATTGGTCACTGACATATTCTTATGTCAGTAATAGAAGTTTGTTTTTTACATTGTGGTTATTTAGGTATTTTTTACACTTTGGATGCACTAGTGTTGTAATATACATTTTTTGTTTGGATTTTTGAGTTAATTCACCTGATGGGTATATTTTAGGTGCGAGCAAAGAACATATTTTTATTTGATTTAAAATTAAATCTTATATTTTATGCTACTCAGATGACCGTAATTAAACTGTTTTCTGACTGAAACAATGTTGCTTATAGCATCCATAGCATTGGTATTCAGTAACTACATTTATTTGTTGCTTGGAGTTGCTCTTTGAGCAACTTTTTTCTTATTTGTAACCACAGCACATCTTCCTAAACAGGTCCTTGTCAGGTAAATAAGCAATGCCAAATTGTTTGTCAATGTTTTACCTCTCGGCAGCTGAATATTTTATATGATGTGATATCCTGTGTGATTTGCCAGTGTGGTTACGATTATGACCTTGTCTTGAAGATATATCATATTTAACTTCCATAGGAAATGCACAGACATTTTGTTATAAAACATACCAGACACCATCACATATCAAAGAGATGTGAAACCCCTAAGCAACAAGATTTTGCATAATATTTAGTGGTGCCCTCATATACTCTGGCAGATTTAGGCTATTTATGTGAAAATATTTTAATTAAAATATTATAATTAGCCATACACAGTCACTGATCTAAATAATATGATTTAAAGGGGAATGTTGGCCAAAAGCTCATAGTAAATATAAAGACTGTGGCTTGTAGCATGTTTCCCAACTATCCGAGAGGCATAGAGAAGGAAACCTAATCTTGCAAAACCATACTGCCCCAAAGGTGGCAATTTATCAGTTAATTTACTTTACAATTCTAATAAAATACTGTGTAGTTTAACATTTGTTAGCAAGATTTTATTCTGGTACATGATGTTACTGTTACTGAGTAAGGCCTCAAATTGAAACAAAGGTAGTTTGGCAAGGCCTTTAACCTTGGGCTATGGAGATTTAGTGAAGCTAGTGGGGCTAATTTAATAGCTTTCCCATGTTCATGTTTTAAATATTTTTTATTTTGAACATTTCCTTTATATCATGGGGTATAGCTCAATGAAATGTATCTACAAAAAGGGTGTATGTATTAAGTTTACTGATAAGTTAATTATGCACATTCTGTATATTTTAATCAGTTTATATGCAAATTACTGTTTGTTTCTATGATCCTACTTGACAATGTGGGACATTTGTGCTATGTTGATTGGCAAGCTTTGCAATGCAAGGTCTGGATACAGACTAATTGAAATAAAATAAGGTTATGTACATTTCTTATCTGCTTTAGAATGATAAAGAGTGTATACTGCTTAGGAGGTTGTGTAACACATAGAAACATCTGAACAAGAGATCCAAGGTCCAGGTGAAACAGATGGCACTCAGAGGAGAAGCATAGAATTGCAATTCACAGTGCTCTTTACAGATCCACTTCATATACAGTGCATAGGAAAAATACAATAACATAGTTGTAATGTTAGTCACGATCTCGCCATAACTAAAGGTTTAATGCATTGGAGAATATGGCAATGTAGAAGTGGGACTTAAAACATAGGCTGGCACTTTTCTGAACTTGTGTAAGCCTAAATAAAACAAGCATTGACAAGCCGTTACCAGAAACAGAGGCCTTGATGGCCCAGACCATCACAAGACACCCAACTATGATATCCAACTTGACAAGCAAAACACTGGTGGATCTGCATAGACAAACAGAACATTTGGTTGCTCTCATAGAAAACAGTACAGCCCGCTAAGATTTACAGTTTGTCAGTCCCTTTGCCAGTATCATAGTCGCCAAGATGATTTTGTACACAATATACAGTCCAATAAAGGTTATTCTCCAGCTCATTGGATGTAGCATTGGGTCTTTCAGGCTTGACACCCCATACACTTGCTGGATGTATAGACTTGTAAAAGAGGACCTGTTAACACTTGGCAAAGGTAGGAAATCCTGGCCAAGCGATAGCTGTAAAAAGAACATATCAAATCAACTGATTAATTACCTCATCATAAGTAAATATTGCTAAAATCATGGCAATATACTGTATGTGGTAGTCCTGGGGAAGGGGAGTGTGAAACAAAGAGTTTCACTTTAGGTTTTTCACAATTCCAGTAATTCTATGCATACTCGTGACTTAATGGGGGTGATTTACTAACCTAAACACACACACACACCAGGTGTGTGTGATTTTCACACAGCAAAACGTATTTATCAACCAAAAAGCCTCTAAAAGCATATTTCCACTAATGCCATATATGGAAAAATCATGCACATGATGCATATATAATGCTGCTTCACAGTTTAGACAAAAATGGTTAGCTCATGCATTTACATTCCTGCATTCATCAACGCAAGCAACATAACATAGAGCTAATTTACACCACATTACCTTGCAATTCATTGCAGGGCTTTCCACAACACACCTGCTGGGTGTGTACACACTACAAAGGTGTTTCGATTCCTCCCATAGATCATGCTGGGAGGGAACACACTACAGAGGTGTATACACGTTCGTGGTGTGTTTAAAAGGTTAGTAAATCAACCCCAATATCTCACTGTTAATATCAACTAAAACTTTTCTTCCTAACTGTTTTTAACCAGTTGACATCAGCGGCGTTAAACCCCCTTCCCATCCAGGCCATCTTTCAGTATTCAGCGCTGCGGTACTTTGACTGACATTTATTCCGTCATGCAATAAAGGACCTTACTAAATTTGAACACTATTGCAAAATTCCTCATCTTCTCAGCAGAGGAGAAGAAAGCTTTGAAAATGGCTTTGTGCATTAGCAAATAAGTAATTATGGCATAAGAAGCTTCAAGCTAACAAACAATTCATCTGTAATGCATCAAAATATTGTTTTGAGAATTAACATACATATTATGCATGTTTTCAAAATCCAGGCTTTCCAGCTAAACTGACTGCTTAAAATATAAACACACATATTCTTAAAAGCTGTCGGCTCATAATTATAGATTGAAAATCGGCACAAAAACAAACCAAGCTGTCTTTTAATTTTTTCCTATATCTCTAATTTTCTACTTATCTACTTATTCTACTGTATCAACAGTTTGCATTATTTGCATGGCATTATATTAATTTGTGTTTGTAATGGCACTTATAGTTTGTGTTTTCTCTGCATGTTAAATATACATTGATTTATTCAAATCTGTGATCTTTGTTTGCTCATTTATTCCCTGCATGCAGTTAAACATCTACAGGGTTATTCACAAAAGGGTGAAGAGTTTGGAGAAGGCAGGGAAAGTGAAGAATCTAGGACAGTGGTGGCGAACCTTGGCACCCCATGAGGCATTGCAAAGCTCTGACAGCCACAGACATAACTCCCAGTGGCAGATGCATGTTGGGATTTGTAGTTTTGGCACAGCTGGAGTGCCAAGGTTCGCCACCACTGATCTAGGACAACATAGCTGAACTGGAAAGTCAACTGAATTGGATAATTTTTCCAAATCAACTATTTTGGCCTAGATTGTTCCCTTCTCCTGCCTTCTACAAACTCTTCACCCTTTAGTGAATAGCCCTGCTAATGAATTTAGTGCAGAGCAAAAAAATTCAAATTAAATTTACTGCTCGTATGAGGACTGTTTTTTAAATCCTAATGGCTGATCGATATGGACTTGTTTTTTCACAGAAGCATTTTGATGTCTCTTCCAGGGGAAGTACCCCATAGCTAAATTAACCAATACTTACTAAAAGGCGTTACAGAAATGGCAAACTCTGCATGTAGATAATAGTTCTGTTCCCCATTTGGATGGCAAACCATTATTTCACAGACAGTCTGTAGAAATAGGTAAATAATGGCTGCGTTTGTTTCACAAACTGTCAAATCACGCACTTAGCTCAGGAAGTGGAAAGAGACATATGAAACATCATAGCAATAAGCAAGAATTTGTATATAAACTGATTTGAACATATGTAAAATCCAGCCCATACAAAAGCAGTGGAGTTGTATTGCTTGATAATACTTTACATTCACATTCTCTAATATTCATTCTTTTTCTGATGTTCACCTCCTGCTAAATGTATATTGCTTTTATCTGCCATTTTTCACCAGATCAGCAAATAGCTTTGGTTATAAAGGCAACCCATAGAGGAAGAGAAGAAATGTGAATCACTTGACGGATTATATAGGAGCAAATATGGAACCGATATTTTTATTTCATTGGTCTAAGTGGTGGCTGATGGGGCCTCTTTTACTAGCCAGAAAAAGATTTTTAGTAAAGCAATCATGGGCATGTTGGAATCCATATTCCCAGAGTATCTGAAAAACAGACACAGCAAATAATACATAGAGTCAATTTGTGTCGAGTATCTGTGAAATGGAAAACAGCATGATAATATGCTGTGTCCAAGTGAAACATTACTGCTCTTGAATGGCCTTATCTATCGTTTTAACCTTACACTTGGCTGCACTGTATTGCAAAGGTGTTTGCTGTGTTAGACATCTACATATATTCAGTGTGTATGTAAAGAATTCAATTAATCCACAATTGACAAGCTGTCAGTAGAAACGTGCTTTTTTTTGTTGGCAACTCTGTTCCCCAAGAAGATGTTAGTAGGCTTTTGTACATGTGTGTATATGTGTGAAAACAGGGAGCAATATGTGACTTCAAATAAATATTTACTCACTTGTGGGTATAAACCCTTAAGTTATGCAGGAAGCTAGATCTCAGGAACATTACTTTAATTCTAGCTCCATGTTAGACTTGGGGCTAGCTGGATGAAGAAAAGCATTCAGCACCCAAGAAGAGCATTCAGCACCTGCGATTTGCAGGCTCTCATTGCCCCAAGCTATAAGTGCATTTTGAGAGGTGAATGCTTTTAACATTTATTGATTAGAGCATCCTAAAAAGTTTCAAAAAACTGAAAAGATTCCAGATGAGAGTGAATATCTGTGCTGATAGAGATAAGACAGTAAAGGATGCAATAATCTGGAAGTATAAGGCCTTCACACTGAAGCCCTTAATGGTGGGGTTTCAACTGATTAATGGGATCTGCCACAGTGCCAACCCTTCTAATGACCTTACTGATAAAAATCAGGATATGGAGAGGTTGGAGCATAGTATCAGTTATGAAGCTAGTTTGCATTTAAAGACATACCAATGATCACATCCAGCCCAACAGAAACAATGCCAACTGGAGTAAGGAAGTGAAAAGAACTTGCTAGGCAAAGCCAAAGGCAAAATTTAGAGTAGGAAACTAAATCCAAGAAAGTGGGAGTTCATCTGAGGCCAAGACAAGCAAAGTCAGAAACATAGGTCAGTTCAAAAACATAGCAAATGATCATACTTGTGAGCTAACACACTATATCACATACTGTATTGAAGGGAGTCAAAACTGAGTTAACAGGTATACTAATACAGAACAAAATATTTTCACCCTATATTTAGAAATACTCAAAAACCTGACTTTCACAAAGCAAACAGCCATAATTGTAAATTAAATTAATGAATTCTCTCTGTTGCATATTTTCCCTCACTTCCTGCTCGGTGAAACCCTTGCCAGTTTGACAGTAAGTGAGGGGAAATCCCTTTATTTGAGCCCTGAATAGCAGTAAAATTCTAGTGTGGGTTCTTATATAGTACAAATTAATTGTGAAAGGCTATCTGGATCAGGTACAGTTGGGTGAAAAAGTGTTGGCCCCTTCCTGATTTTCCATTGTTTTGCACGTTTGACAAACTTTAATGTTTCAGATAATCAAACAAATTTAAATATTAGTCAAAGATAACACAAGTAAACACAACATGCAGTTTTTAAAGGAAGGTTTTTATTATTAAGGGAAAATAAAATCCAAACCCACATGGCCCTGTGTGAAAAAGTGTTTGCCCCCTGTTAAAACATAACTTAACTCTGGTTTATTACACTTGAGTTCAATTTCTCTAGCCACACCTGTTCGCAATCAAGAAATCACTTAAATAAGACTTGGCTGACAAAGTGAAGTAGACCAAAAGATCCTCAAAAGCTACACTTCATGCCAAGATCCAAAGAAATCCAGGAACAAATTAGAAAGAAAGTAATTGAGATCTATCAGTCTGGAAAAGATTGGAAAGGATATGGATAGGGAAAACACATCTCTTATATGGTGCACTGGGTAAATTTGCTGATGGCTTGGAAAGATGCAGGATAGGCAAGCTGGATCTGGTGGTGCCACTCCATATTCTGAAACATTTTCTGTAGGGGTGCCTGGGGACAGGAGTCACATTGGTCCAGAAATTCTGTCAGCTGTTTAAGGACAGGCCGAGATTTAGCTGACCCAATGCCATCTTGTGCCAGAAAAGGTAGTTTGTGACATCCAATCTGCTGTCCACCCGCGCGCAGAGAACGTTCACACACGTGCCTTGCCTAGCAGACATCCTTAACCTGGTGGAGCAGCCAATTAGGCTTACAAGAAATTGTAGAAAAAATGTCTATGTAGTGTGTGGAATAAAAAAAAATTCCAATTGTCTGCTTTGGCCTGCTTTAACATTATTTCTCTAGTTTCCATATACTATACATTTGCCACAATAATTAATATAAGTAAGCTTGTCTCACCATACATAACCATGTTAAAAGAGAGGGAGACAGTGATTTGGTTTCTGTATATTTTTTAACAAAACTTTAATAAACTTTAAACTTTAATAAATCAAAGTGCAATAATACCTACATATTGAACTGTAAGGTATTATGTACATAATTATATAAAAAATTCCGCACAACTGAAAAAGACTACTGAATTTTTGACATCTGTTGGGCGTCTTTTATTTTATCTGATCTATGATCGGATGTATGTAACATGCAACTTTATTCTATATATGTGCATACGAGAATATCAAAGTAATAAAGCATAAAGCATGACTTTGTAGTTACCTTTCCCTATTTATATATGGTATATAAAACTACAGATAACATTTTCACTAATAAAATAGAGTCAGCAAAAAACAGGATTATTTTACAGTTAACAGTTAAAAACCTCTAAAATGCCAGCATCAGCAAACTCATTCTACACAAAGTGGACATCTGAGGCCAACAACATAAACTGCGCCAGTTACATGTAGCGATGGTCAAAGCAGATAATACTGAACTGTGCATTCTCTAATCATCTGGGAGTTGATGATTTAGGGCAACGTGATATAGAATATAACAAAAGTATTGCATTTTGCTTTGAACTTTTCAAAATTGAGAAGAAAATCCTTAAAGGACAACTGGCACAAAATATTAATGTGCTGCATTCCATATGTAGAGGATAGAAAGATAAGCAACACTCCAGCAGTGTAACATAATTTTAACAGAAAATCTATTTTTAAATATTTCCTGAGCTTTTTCTCTGTATGGCATGTCATGTCATGAGAATAAACTGGGGCAGCGGGGTGGCAAGTATAAGAGCAGCTGAACATGAAATGTTTGTTTTCCCTCAATCTTTTTTCCCTTTTAGCCATAAGCAATGATCATGGCAGTATTCTCTTTCTATAAAATAGCCCTGCTTTCACCATCTTAGTTTATATCCTTTTCTGACCTGTAAACAAAAGGTTAAAGTCCTCAGTACCTAGAAAAATACAGGCAAGAATCTCTTAGGACAGCCCTGCCTGGCATCTAGTAATCACACACAAATGGTCTGTAAACACTGTGCATCCAACTAATAGTCAAGGCTCATCCACACTGTGGCTTTATGGGGGCACTTAGCAGGGGGTTCAACTTTTTCAATGGATTCCATCAGCATGGTCCAGCTGCAGGTGGATCACTGCCTAAAAAGTACATTGCATTGCATTTGCTTTTCTTTTGCATCTAGCTGAGTCAGAGCATAGTCGTCTACTTTGCAAGCCATTTTAGTTTTACACACACATAAATGGGCATGAAGCTGATAAAATTGACCCACTAATTTATTGATTCTGACTCTAATTTATTAAAAGGAGAATCATATTACTCTAACCCTTCTTATGAGCTCCGCCAGAAGGCTGCGGTTTTCCTCAGAGGTGTCTTGTCATTTATCTAAGTGATGAAAGTCCTGCTTTTTGGCTAGAGGCCAGTGAGGAACATAAGATACAAACAGAGCAAGCAGAGTGGTGTGGCAGTGTGAATGTTGCCACAACCATTGCTATGAACCTGCACCATTCCACATGATAGTTTGTTCTCAAGCAGTTGCTGTTGGTTTACAGTCACTCTGAGATGCATGAAGAGCACAAAAATATAAATATATATTTTATACAACTGGTATATTCCTAATCTTTCCAGAAGAACCAGAGATCCTAATACTGCAAGGTATCACAGTATTACTAGATTATTAAGGATTAAAAAAGAGATACACAACATCCCTTTACAAATAACAAGAAATGTCAGTGATATGAATAGTCACATAAACAATAATCAGGAACACAAAGCATTAGCTCTACCACGCATTGGGGTGTAAAGGAATGTGTCCCCTATGTCGCCCCAGGCCATCCCCACACACCAGGGAATCTTAGGGTAATGGCATAGAGCCAGACAAAAGGGATACATGATCCTCCGAAAAATAATCTGACTCATGTCTCCAATCTATACAGCATAAGAACACAATAAGGGTCACGCTTGGCACATTTGACCAAAACAAAAACAAAAAAAGTTATACGACCAAGCCCAACAGGACCCACAGGAGTCCTGACAGACCTGGCCCTATCGTAATAGGGCAAAACAAGCTGGGCCATACTGATGAAGTGGGAGATAAATTCTTGGTCCTCAACAGGCAAGGCATGAAAAACAAGGGTGGAAAACAAGTCCAAAGGAAACAGGGCAAGAAGAAAAGGGGCAGATGAAAAGGGTAAGATTAAAGGTGGAAAGCAAGACATGCAAGGAACACCCCGGATCCCCAATACTGCAGACCATGCTACACATTCAGAGTGAGAGCATGGAGTGGTCCAAGTTCAGGTGGTGGCCATACTGTAACCATAGGGACCATGATTCAAGAAATTTTATATAGGAATCTTTCAGGATAGCCGAAAGCTTCTTGTGTACCATGATACCCATTACCCTCTGTTTAACATCCCAAAAATGTTTGTTTGTTTCCATGCCATGGCAATGGTTTGGAGAGTGGCTAGAAAAATGAAATTTACCAGTTTCCTACCAGGTCTAGGAAGACCTCAGACAGGCCTGTTGAGCAGAGCTACCCAAGGATAATGAGCTATGGTGCAATTTAATACTGACCTGATTAAGTTATACATCCAAATCCAGAGTGTCTGTACCTTTGAACACTTCCACCATATGAGAAAAGTGTGCCTCGAGTTCCGCAGCCACAGAAATATAAAGGCAAAGTGCCTGGGGCAAATTTAGATATTCTATCAGGCATCAAATACCAATGAAACAGCACTCTATCTTTCTATCTTTCTAGAGATAGAACATTAGGAGAGCACTTAGCTGCACCTATCTAAAACTTCCCCCATTTGGCCATGTCCAATGATTTGCCAAGTCACCCTCCTATTTAAGAATGGGAGTAAATTTAGACACATTCACTGGGGAGATTAAAGATTAGTATAACATGGGGATGAGACCTGTCGAATGTGAATCTGACTGACAATGGGATTTGAATTGGATAATGTTACATGGTCAGCCTAAGCAGTTCCTGTGAGTTTTAGAATGTAGGTATGAACTTGAAGGTAACTAAAGTGCTCGACCGAGGGATTTTCCAATGTTCGCAAAGATCCTGAAAATATTTGAAATTGTCTAGGGATAAAAGATCATAAACATATTTGATTCCATTTATGGACCACCAACAGAATGCCACATTGTACACAAAAGCACAGGTTGTGGAATATGCCTGACAATGGAAGGTGAGGGGAAATAAGGCCAGAAGGGTATCTAACTGTCGGGAGCGTCCGCGGGCAAGCAGCACGAAGGGAACCCGCTGGCAGGAAGCAGCCTAAAAAGTCCGGAGGCAAGGTAACAAAAGGGCAATCCAAAGGGGTAGTCGAGCGCAATCCAAGGTCGAGGCAGGCAGCAAGGGTCAGAGGCGATAGTCGGTCCAGGGTCGGTACACGGGAAGTCAGCAGAGGGTTCAGGTAACAGGCAGCAAGGCACATAGGAGGAGAGCTTCGTATGTCACACCAAGAGGTGGAATAACTCAGCACTGAGCCAGGGCTCTGGCCAGGTTTTTATAGCCAGGGGGTGTGAGTCCGCCCCCTGTTCTCCGAGGCGACCAGGAGGCCTCCCTTCCTGAGGGCCAATGGCAGGCGAAAGACGTGTGTGTGTGTGTGTGGGCTGGGGAACCTCCCCCAGCAAGGCCACAACTGAAGCTCAAACAGGTGCACGCGTGTTGCGAGCACGGCCCCGGGATGCGCGTGTAGCCTGTGTACTGCGCACGCGCACCCGTCGCGTATCTCGTGCATGCGTAGTGGCCGCCGGAGCGCCCGTGGGTCTGCCAGGTTGAAGAGAGGTCTGTACCCTATGCCGTACCCTCTGACCTCGTGGGGGGGCGACGCCCGTGGCATCCTGACACTAACAGAGTCCCATTGCTTGAAAGAGTGACACAGTGTAGAGTCTTGTTTGGGAGGCCTAAGGAACGGGGAAGTCCACAAGAATTGGAAAATAGGGGTGCGGATTTATATAGTCATTTTTTAATATCCCATTTGAAAACAACATCTTTTTATGCCTCTAGACTGGTGCATTCCAGCCAAACAACAACTTTACATTTACACTCATGGGACAGATCTTACACACAAAAGGAGCAGAGTGAAACTTAACTGGTTAGTTAAAAGGTGAAGCTTTTCTGACTTTAATCATCCATTCATGTGCAGGTAAAAAAAAAAAAAAACAGTTTCCTTCCTTGCACATGGCTGGGTATTCTTTGCAAAACAAATTTTTACTTGACTTTACCTCATTCACTATGCTGGGTGAAAATTCACCTATTTTAGTAAGATTTCAGTAAATCAACCCCACATTATGTTCCTAATATACACTTATGAAAATGCTGGCTTGGTGTTCTATGGTCCTCAGTGCTGCTCTCTAAAGTTTTCAGTGAGTGATGTTGCACAAAATCACAGAATCCAGAAGTGCTGTAAATAGCTTGTTAAGTATAAATGAAATGCATTATATAATATAAAATGTTATTACATGTAGATAGAAATTCTGGCTTGGGAACAAGTACAATGTCTCCAGCATAGGATAAGCAGTTGATTCTGTGTGTTGCCTGAAGCTGTTCTTTAGCTGTTCATGTCTTTTTTACTCATAACAAAAGAAAAAAATAACCAGGATATTGAACCTGAGTTCAATTAACTAACACTTCCACACTTGACTTATATCAAAATGATTTGCTCACTTCACCCCAAACTGACAGTAGTACTAAGTGACATTACAGCTATACTGTATTTCTTTTAATACCTTAGCTTGATGTAGTACTAGTGATCATATTTACAACAGATGTAACTATAATTCATAATCTTAGAAAGACTATCACACTGGCAATAGTGAATAGTTGATAAAGGACAATGGGTGACTGGTTGAGAAACTGCTGACTTAAAGAATTACCCCTTCACAACTAGAAGAAGCAGTCTAACAATAATCTGCAAAGGTTACCTCTGCATTCTTGATAAGAGGGTTTTTTTTGCAAGTATAAGGAAGGATGATTGCTTTGTTCCACTTGGTAATGAGAACATTATACTAACATAGAAAACAATGGTGTAAATTATGCTAGAGACATTTGTAATTATCCTTGAAATTAAAGATGATCATTGTCATTTTTCCTTGCAGAAATGATACAGTGTTTGTGAAAAGGGAGGAGAAAGACTGCAATTATTTTGAAGTCCTGCTTCAGTGGACAATTGCCAATTTAATGAAACAGTCCAGCAGAAAAATATACAGCTTTTCAAAAGATTATCTGTCCCAAAGAGGGATGTATATTAGCTTTGTGTTATTTCTGTAAATGCACCATCATAAAAATACAGTTTACTGCAGTTATATTATATGCACTGAAGAACACCTTCACTAATTTAGAAGGGATGGTATATTAGCCTATTTGCTGCCCCCTCTTTGTGGGCAGATGGGTTTCAAATAACCCTCTCTATGCGGAAACCCCCTCTTAGACAACAGTAGTACCAAAAAGTATTTTGGCCATCAGCATTGAAAGCCCTTGAGAGCGGTGCTACCTTTTGGGGGACTATAAGCATGGCAAGGAGCCACACTCACTGCTATCTTTCCATAGAGATACCACCCCACATGACTGCTGTGTTAGTTGGTAGTGGGTGAGTGGAATCACTTCAATCTTTTATCCTCTTGATTTAAAAATGGTGCTGGGATAGTGGTTATTTGAACTAGTGCTGTTTTATAACAGTCAGCATACAGCACTCATTCCAGCAACTGAGTCAATCAGCTCCTGGGCTTCCAATGCTTCCATATTCTGTTTACATTGGTAGTCTAGTGGCGTCACAAGTAATGTCATGGCACTCCCCTTCAGTATGGCAGCTTGGGTAGAACAGTTTTAGCTCTGTCCAGTGCCTCCTTGCAGCAGTGGATCAATGCTATAGTAATCTATTGCTGGCTGATTGTAGCCAGCATTAAGTCACTATGAGAGGTCTTCTGCTGCTGCATCTGGTCTCCAATGGAAAGGACCAGACCTCCCATAAGTTACTGGCACTTCAAACTTCTTTCTTTGCTCTACTATGAATAAGCGTCATTGACATATTGATTAGGAGTTCAGAGAGCTGGTGACTTAACTGCATTTGACCCTTTTTGTGATCTTTCCGCCTGCATCTTTCTTGCATGTTATCCTAGCGTTATCTCTTTCATGTAGTCTGCTGTTTTTGTAGGCTTACACAATAAAACAGGTTGACCCATAACCCTGCATTACATGTGAGGGTGCCGAGAAACAGTCCACAAGCCAGAGTTTAGGGAAGATGAGTGGGGGAGCACTAACTTGTGGGAGAGCAGGGATCAGGTTGGTAAAAGTCCTTTTCACAAGACCCTAGAAAAAAATGAGCAGATAACACTTGCAGTGTTGGAGTAGCCCCACTTTGATAGTTTTTTCCTCAGAGATAGGCTTTAAATCAAACATGAGCAGATCTCTTACTGAGAAAACAAGGTTTACTCCATCTATATTGCCTCACTGTCCAGACCTGTCACAGATGTTCTTCTTTACTCATGATCTGATGTCCATGCAGAACAAGATAATTCACAGGGATTTCCAACATACCAGAAAAGCTTTGTATGTGACAACAGCCACTTCTGACAATAATTGCATAATTATTGCAAGCGAAGCTTGTATTTGCCATTTATTGCTACCATAAATCTTGCATTGACGCTGACTAATAGGTGAAATTACAAACACAGAGCTTTAGCACTGTTGCAAAATATTCTGTGTTATTTTGTATCACAAACCTACTCCATGTTTAGTAATTACATGATTAGACGTGAGGGAAAATATAGGGGGTATCTGAAAGAAAGTTTTAATTGAAACACCACGCTGTTTTAGTTAAAATGTATTTTGCATAGAAGTCTATCTTGCCCTGCATGCATTACCGGCTCTCCCCAATTGATCTGTTTTGTGTGTGATAATGTTCTAATTAAACTTGCAACAAGCTGTTCACTAGAGATTGGTTCCCTGGCAAACAAGTTCATTAAAAGATGCTTTGCGGAAACTTACAGAACAAAATGGTATGATGCAACATGGCCAAAAACACAAACTAGGACATAAGGGTGCTATTTATTAAATAGATTTTTCTGGTGCCATTAAAATCAACAGTTGCTCAATATTTCCCCCATGTAGCATCTGTGAGGTAATGAAAGTATGGTATTTATTTTCTTACCATTTTCTGTTTAAAATTAAATGCTGCTGCAGTGAAAGTACGTAAGAGAGATGACAATCTTACGTACAATATTGTCAAAAATGTGCAACAAAAAGGTGCCCACAAGCACCTTTTAAATACTCCAAAGCACTGTCAGTGCACCTAGGAAGCCCTCCTATGTCCACATAGACCTCAATTGATAATCTAGCCTGGATATAAAGCAAACCTGTGCTTTAGCAATGCAGGGCAAAGCAACAAGTTTGCTTTAACCCTTTCACTGCCCAAGTTGTTTTTTCATATTTTTTTTGCACACATGCATATCTTTTAGGCCTGAAGATTACTTAACCCCCCCCCCCCCAGAATTATATATTTCCACTATATGTATCTATATATATCTATCTATATATCGATATATATAGATAGATATATATATTGTTTATTATTTTTTTTTTTCTGAAAGCAGGCACCTTGTAGAATAAAATGGTGGCAATTGTATTTTTTATGGCACGCAATATTAGCGCAACTGTTCAGCAAACTAACATTTTGAATAAAAAATACATTCAAATGTATATTAGTGCACATAAAAACAACATAATACCTGTTTTTTTTTGCATAACATAAAATATGGCGGTGGCCTCAATTAAATAGATACCAAACGTGTGAAGCCTCATAATTACATGTATGAAACATAAAAAAACCTTGGTACTCAACACTTTAAAAGCCTTTACAGGTCATCAGTTTACAGTTAACAATGAAAAATGGCCTTAAATTATTGCTTTCACTCCAAGGTGTGCAGCCATGCCTATCATAAGTGGCACAATCGTTTTCATACCCAAAGCATGCATTCAAATGTGCGTGTATGTGGAGGGGCTTTAAAAAATGTACGGGATTTTGTTATTGATTTTGTTTAACTTTGCACTTTTTTTTTACATAACTTTATTACTATTGCTTGTCAGCCCCCTTTGTGATAGACCCCTAGGTGAATAGTTCTCTTTAAGAAGACATTGGGTGTATGGGACAAATTAATGGTGTTTCAGGCACCCAGGAGGGGCAGTGGAGCCCAAGATGACTGGTGGGACATCTTCCGGGGGCCTGTGGAACCACCTGAAACACCTCCAATAGCAAGTCAACAGTCAGGTTTACAGAGGTAAATAAACTTCCAGTGGCTTTAGCAACCAGGAGTCTATTTAAAGAGCCCTACTGCCACTGCCTTAAGCTTTGTGGCAGCATGACATACTCACTTTCCTTTGCTTCCCTGCCATTAGGTTAAGGCTTTAGTGGTGAAAACACCCATTATTTCTGTGTATGGATGATCATGTGACTATCACCATGTGAGACATTGCTTGGTAAATGGCCCGGTGCTGTCAAATAGAGGCACGAATACAGCTTGCTCTATGTAAGCACCAGCAGGAAATGTGATTGAGCTTACATGGAGTTGTTTTTCTTCACTCCTGGCAGTTACACATATTGGTAGGGGAACAATAGCAACCTATTTATATACAGCTGGAATGAGAGGGAAAAAGTGAACCTGTTACTTTGCCTTGCATAGGCAAAGAACATGTCCATATTAAAAAACAACTCCGGGCAGAAGAAAACGTAACCCTTACAGTGGGACTACCCCGGTACTGCATGGATTAAGTTCTCATTTGTGTCTAGTATCTAAAATAGCAAAGATATACTCACCTGAACCTCAGTCCTGCCTGGCTGCTAGACTGGTCCCTGCAGCCTCTCCTCCCCTCTGCTCTAGCAATCTAAGAACCCAGGTGTCATCAAGTCTAATACAGTGTATTTAACATGAGGACGCTTAGGAACATTCCATCTGGGGGG
>NW_017307654.1:128791-135432 GCF_000935625.1 Nanorana parkeri
GGGGGCGGGGGGGATAAAGTCTGCAGAGACTGGCCTAGCAGCTGAGGTTTGGGTGAGTATGTCTTTGTTATTTTATTTTATTGATGAAAACTAGCACTTAATCCAGTGCGGGGGTAGCTCTACTGCAATAGTTACATTTTCTTCTGCCCAAAGTCCTTCTTCAAGTCATCCCTCCCCCCGGGAGCTAGGCCATGGTCCTCAGAGTTTCTACTGACTGCTGACATTAGATTGCCGAATTGCAGGAGGGCTCTAGCAGGATCAGAGCTTAACTGCTAGTGAGCAAAGAGGCCAAAGCTTATATGGATAGTGCGCCAGGGATGGTGGGGCTGCCAAATAATTTGGAGGAGTTAGCTCTAGCTCTACTGTTACTACTATATAAAAAAAGATAATTTATAATGAATTATTATAATTTTGTATATTTTTTAAAATTTTATTTTGACAGGAGCATATATATTGTACCCAGTTGTCATGGTAGCCACCATTCTTAGTTGTGATATGTTTAGTATGACAGTTTATGTTTGGATATTTCATGGCTGCCATTTGTTTATGGTGGCTACACCCCTGATGAAGTCATGCCCCTTGATGTAACGTACGTAGGGTGGAGCATAGGAGCTGAACGATCGCACACAGCGTCTGTGGCTGCTTACCATGTTGTTTTATCCGAAGCTTATTTTTTACCAATGGAATGGGAGTAGTATCTTTTTTGATAAAGTATATTATCCTTTTAAAACCATCTGCACTGCAAGTTTCCACTTTTCATTTGATGTATGGTCCATTTGGATGAATTGACTGCTTTCAACTCCTGAGGCTGGCAATAGGATTCTGTACCTGAGAGGAGGAAATCACTGGGAGGTGTTCGGCATCAGGTGCTTCCTCTACCTGGTTTTATTAGAGGAACAGCGCATACAGACCCTGGTGGATTCCATAAGATTTCTCTGATGATGGTCCCAGGAGACTGAGATTACCTTTCATCCACTTTTATATCTTCTATTTTCATAATGGACTGTTGAAGATTCATGATTATGGACATTTTTGTAGCAACATATTATTTGCACTGAGGTGCATGCTATACAGATGCATTTTTCTATTGTTATTCTTTTCACATTGTTTCAATTGTATCTGACACTTTGTAGATTAATTCACACAGCGCGGCTTTTATTATCAATTCTATACCTTAGTGTCCATTCTCAGAGTAACGTTCTTAGTTTACATAACAACAATGAATATGACAATACAAAAATAATACATATAAGTATTGTCTGTGAAGGCTCTGATTCATCCAGGTCACATGGTATATCTGTAGAAAATAAGTCAAGGCAACTGGACTTGCTGTATTTTTTTCTTGAGAAAGCTGGTTGGATGACCAGTGAAACTGGAAAGAAAACAAAACCTTCAAGAAAAAAATAATACAGCAAGTCCAGTTGCCTTGACTTATTTTTTACAGACATAAATATTATACATCATTCTGAAATTGATTTCTATTCATTAGCACTACTACATTTGTTTTATAAAATTATGGCCAGGCATTGCACATCAAGTATTTTGAAGGGAATCTGCCACAAACAAAAGGCTATTTAGATGAGCAGCATTTTACAAATTAGATAAAGCAAACATGCTTTTGCAGAGGCTCTCAGTGTTGAGTCTGATGTTAACTTACAATGACTAAATAAGTGAACCATTATCTGTCTAGACACAAAGCAGTGTCATGAGCTCAATCTCTATATAGTTTTATGCACAGTTTTCAAAGATTTAAATTAGGGCTCATTCAGACAGGTGATCTGGGGTGCATAGGCTGCTGGTAAATTCCACCTGTGGACGTAGCAGCACACTGTGCTATGAATGCATACAAACTGGCAGAATAATTGAGGCCAGTATTTATGTAGCCAGAAATGCCATCCCTGGATGCAAACTGTCTGTGTCAGACCCAGTCAAAGTCCCTAATCACATGTAACTACTTGATCACAAAAGCAGCCGGTCATTGATTGTCACTGTCATGTCCACAGATGTCACTGATATTTGGTAGTGGCTGCCCCAGGTTGCCCATCTGAATGAGCTCTTAAGAGTGCTAAACTGATCATTTATGTGTAAATAGCAATATAAAATTATTAATAAGTAAATGCAAATTTTATATTGTCTCATCATACAACTGATTATTTTGGCCTTGCATGTACCAGATTTAATTTTCAATTTTCTTTTCCATTAATACTACAGTAAAATGAGAATTCAATGAAACCATAACCTACCGGTAACTTGAAAAATTATAAATAACTATGGTACTAATGGTTAGTACGCAAGGATTATACTTCATCCAGGGGTGTTTTTAGACACCGGGATCTCATGTACTGGGTCGCCTGCGTACACTAGATCTCCTTGGCAGTAATTGTCCCCATGTTCTGTAATATGATCCTGTAGACAAATATACTTACTATATTTTCTGAACTTTGGTTCTGAGATTTTCTTCATATATTTTCACTTGCACATATTTTCAGATTTGGAGCTTAAAAAAAGATTAAAAACTATGTTACCAGCGGGATGTAGAAAAACAAAAAACACTGTAGTAATGTGATTGACAGACTGTATCATATATATTTTTGATCTGGCCAATAATTACAAAGGGTAACATTTGTTCTTCATTACACATTGATCAGGATTGGATGGAGTAGAGGAAGAATAAGCTCCAGGGCAGCAGAGGGACTTTGTATGGTTGTTAGATGAGCAGACAAGCAACATAAACAAGAAGAAAGGAACAGCAGCACTTCATAGCAACTCCCTTCCTCAACATGACCTTGATCCAATATATAATTGACAGCTTCTTTTCTTAATAACATGATCCTAGACATCATTTTTAAGTGGAATACAATACACTTTTAGGTGGAATAGAAATGTTTATACAAATAATGACTTTTGTTCCTGAGATATATTAATTAAACAAAGAGAACCTCTGTTTGCTATTTATCTACTATTAAGATTATGCAAAGTATAATACCTTAAATTTAAAAGGGTAGTACCTCTTTTCTGTTACCCACCCCAGAAAGTAATTTTGAGTGTGTTTGGTAATAGACTGCTTTTAGGGCAGCAAGTATATAATATACTGTAACCGTATAAATTGTACAAATTATTTGATGACCAGGGGAAGCTCCAGCCATTTGTTTGCAGGTGCTGTGCTGGTGCTACAGGTGTAAGTGGTCTAAGCTCCTAAACCTGAAACTCAAGTTATATTAAAAGTACACACACCATACAAAGAAACGTTCAGTCAGAAAATGAATAGTACAAAAATAGAGCAGAATTTCTGTCCTGTGATATCATCTTACATGTTTTTATTCCATGATCCTCAGTTTCAGGGTTACCAACCTTCCGCATAATTGTTTACCGACAAAGCATAAAAATTAAACTGACAGCTTTTTCTGACAACATGAAATATGACAGAAGATTCTATTAAAAACTAAAAAACTTTTTTGTAGCTATTTGTTTAAAGAAGGGACAAGGGGGGCTATAGAGTATAGGCACAGATTTGAATCAAATAAACTAAGCAATCAAAACTTTTATATATTTACACAAGGTAAACAATCGGGGCTGTACAACAGAGTGAAGCAATTGAAATATCCAGAAAGCGTTAATCCTTGCAATCACTATTAGAATTCTCATTCTATCTCTATTCCCTCCTTGTTTTCTTTATGTAAGTTATTTATTTTGGGTTGTACAGCAATCTTGAGTGAAACAAAAGGGGGTCAGTGGGTAGGTTAGGGTGTGTGTGGTACAGATTGAGTACGGGCTGGTGGGGTGGTGTGGGGGAGACTTGCAGCTAGGGAGGTAATAGAGAAGGGGAGGTGGAATAGGGTGAGAAATTGGGGGGAGAAATGCACCTGGCACCTGAGCCTCCCCTCACTCATGCTGACTCCAAGGCCTGTCAAACTGGACCGAGTTTGGGAAGAGCTGCATTCTTGTTTAGCAATTAATTCAATCCAAAAGAACAGACTTTGTTGAATCTCTTTTCCTGGTGTCAGATTGAGAAGGTTAGGTCTTCCATGAGCATTATTTCTCATATATTCTCCTAAAGTATATTATATTATTTCTTATATTATAACTCTTTCAAACCAGTGATTTATTGTGGATGGAATAGGTTGTTTCCAAAGAACCAGGATGCAAGCTATAGCCATGTTAATTATATTTTTAGTACAGTTAAAGGGCGAAGTGGATACATGGAGCAGGTAAGCCTTAGGGTTCATTCCCAGATCAACTTCCTTGACTTTGTGAGTGGAGTTACTGACTGCCTCCCAGTAGTCCCACAGTTCCGGGTAACTCCAGAAGATGTGTAATAATGTTCCCTCCAGCACATGGAGGGATATTGGGATATATCTTGTGAAGAATGACTAGCGTTTTGTATCATGTATATAGAAGTTTACATTCTGACTTTTGAAGTTTGTTAGATATAAAGGAAGTGTGAGCTAGGTGCAATATGAGGTTATTTCATTGGAGGAGAATGCAGTGTTAAGGCTTGTTCGGTTAGTAATGAGTGTAAGAATAATATGGAGTGACCTACAAGGCTACTATCCATTTTAGAGTAAACAGCATAAGTTGTCAGTGAAATGATGCCTCTGTAGATAAAGATTTCAGATAATGACTTAGTTGGGCTATTCTCCAAGAGTCAAGATCTTGGAAGAGTTACTGAAGTCTTCTGAGCAAGTAAAACGTGTCTTCCGATGAGAAGTATATGGAAATGCATGAAATAGGGATCCTTCAGGCCCAGAGGAAAATCCCTAGTTCTCAGATATGGAGTAAGTTGGGAAGGGATGGATGAGATTTTGAAGGTAAAGAAACAGTCCTGGCCACTTTTAAGGTAGAACTTGTGGGTGAGCCTTGATTTAAGGCATATTGGAATCCTGTTCTAAATGGATCCAGGGTTTTAGGTTGTCATGTTTACACTATTTTGTCTGCCTATTTTCCTGCCCCAAATAAAGTTAAGTAGTTTGGATTAGAGAATATGAAGAAGCTACGGAGGTAGCTATATTGGATGCTCATTTTAATTATCTTGTTGCTTTTGTTCTAGCAACAGAAATCTTATTGATTTTTTGGGTAATGGGAAAACAATTCAGGACAAATACTTTACTCAAGTTGTTTCATTATTTCACTTCCTGGGCTTAGTGCTGTATACCATCTGTCTCAGACAGCTGGTGATTCCAGCCTGAATCTCAGCTGGGACCTGTGGGAGCCACTGATTCCTGGTGCCATTTTAAAATGGCCCAGGGACAAATAGCCACTCTCCCAGCACTGTTTTAAAATGGTGTCTAGGACTTAAGTGGCTAAATACTATCTATGCTGTCAGTACAATATTTCTTCCTTTTTTCTGTGAAATGTATACATTTAAAGGTAAATTTTAGGGCTGAAAAACAGCATAAGATGTGTAATATAGAAAGTGTGTTTATGGAGTATGTGCAATACTCTTGTTTTACTGTGAAAAATATAATATTTTTGTGGCTGTAAAAGTTGTATTAGATGAGTGATTTTGCCAATGCAGCCTGCAAAAATGTTTGTTGACATACTGTCTATACAGTCAGTATAATATGGATTAATTTTTACTGTAAGAGATATGCACTTTATTGTGTTAAAGTAAGTCTTCCAATATCTTGCACTGCTAGGTACTCATGTTAGGGATAGTGCCAGTAAGAATTGCAGGCACCACCCCATGTGTGGCAATTGTCTCTCAGACCAGCTTTCCTAAGCACTTTGCAACCAAATTGATTTTCAGTGATCTTCTGGGTGTGGCTACAAATGGGGGTTTGGATTTATGGGTGTGGTTAAAGCAGACATGATAAGTATGGTTGCTCCAGATTTCATTGTATAATCTGGTAACGCTCACACCTTGACAAGGTTCTTTATTTTAAAAACACAAAAAAAGTTCCACAGTGTAGGTAGCAGAATAGAAAAAAATGTAAATAAATGAAAAAATACGTTTTTTTTAAAGTATTTAAATAAATGTAATTTTTTTTTTAAGTCAAGAAAATAATTATAAAAATTTTAAAGAAAAAAAAAACGTTGTGGGGTCCCCCTCCCAAACAATACCAGACCCTTCAGGTCTGGTAGGAAAGGTAGGAGGGACCCAATTTAAAAAGAAAAAAGCATGGGTTCCCCCAAAAGTCATATCAGGCCCGTTAGGTCTGGTAGGAATTTTAGGAGGGACCCCAAGTTAAAATTGAAAAAAACAATGTGTGGGGTTCCCCCATAAAGTCATACCAGGCCCTTAAGGTCTGGTAGGAAATTTAAGAAGGAGCCCCACCCCCAAAAATGGGGAAAAAAGACGTGGGGTCCCCCCTAAAATTCCCAACCAGACCCTTGATCCGAACACAGGACTGGCAGGGCAGGAAAGGGGGGGGACAAGCAAGTGCCCCCCTCCCTGCCATACCAGGCCACATGCACTGGGAGGGTGCTTTTCCAGGGTCGCCCCTGGAAAAGCATTTTGTCCCCGTTATAGAACTTCAAGCAAAAAAGCATGATTCCAACAATACAGTGGTAATAGAACATTTTAAAACATTCCAGAATCTGTACATCAAAACTACTGCTGATTGAATGTATTTTCAACCATGTTAAAGTTGTGTGTGTTTGTGATATATAACATAAAATAAAAATATAAACATATAATATTA
>NW_017307654.1:137043-162539 GCF_000935625.1 Nanorana parkeri
TATATATATAAATAATATAACTTAGCAAACCGGTGGAGAACATGATCTCAATCGTTTTGTAGTTGCACACAGGCTGGGAACTACTAAGCTAAGGCAAGCAGATCCCTACAAAACTGTCTGCAATATGCTAAAAGTAAATTCCTGCACTGCACACTAAGATTTTTTTTTACTAGTTTTACTTAGTGTGTAATACATAGTAGCCTGATTCATATGGTGTCTTCCATGAAAAGTACACTAAAGGAGACAGTGTTTGAAGTCTAGAAACTATTTTACAGTGTTTCCTATAATGATAGTGGATTAATTTTTTCCCTCGTGGGGAGCAAAACTTGTATACTTTTTTTAAAATATAGTAAAAGCAGAATTAAAGTCTACATGTTTTGGCATTTATCTACTGATGGTAAGCAGTATAGATATGCCCCATGATTTAAAAAGGCTGAAGATCTACTGGCTCACAAACAGCTGTGAAAGTGGAAGTGTGCACGCCCATGTGCAGTTATGCAGAGGGGAGAGAAGAGAAATAAAAGTGCATGGACGCAGCCTGGCAGCTGGGAGAGAGCACATCGGACAGGTACCATGGGAGGAGTCGATCAGAGATCGGCACCAGTGCTGGTGGAATAATAAATGATCGGATCAAGAGGCATCAAATAAGATAAGTTCCCACAGCAGCGTTGGGGGCAAATAAAAAAACTTTAATGTCACTTTAATTAGTAAACAGTTCTATACAATATAAAATATATAAAGAAATGTAACATGAATAATATTTGCACATAAATTGAGAGTCTGCTATGAATATACAGATTAATATTAGGGCTGTTACTGATTAAAATTTTCGTGTTCGATTAATCAAAATTATTTTTAATCGATTAATTTCGATTAATTCTAATGCACAATAGCCAATAGTAAACTAGCATACCCTCTTCTGCAGTTCTCCATCAGGTCCATCAGCAGAGGGCGGGTACAATGCTAGTTTACTATTGGCTATTGCAAATTGAAATAGCCAATAGGAATCTAGCAATGCATTCCTATGGGCAAAATTTTTTTTTTTCTATTCTGACACGGCTCCGTGTCAGAATAAAGATAAAAAGAAAAAGCAGTGTTTCTTTCCTGGGTGGCCGGGAGCGGGAGACTCCAAGAGCGGCCGGGAGAGTTTTTTTTTCTTCTTTTTTTTTTGACGGCAGCAGAAACACTGGACAATAGAAAACTGTTGGGCGGAGCTAGCTGTCATTGCTAGCTCTGCACAATCATTTTCTATTAATTTTTTTGTTCTTTTTAAACTATTTTTCTGTTCTGCTCTGTCCCTCTGAGGGAGTGTGGTGCACTTGGGACAAATCTTGAGCACTATATACGTGTGATTCCAAATTTGTGTATATTTGAACACGGAATATATGATTTAACTTTCCAGAGGACTATTATTTACAAGAAGATTAATTGTGAACACTTTTTTTGAGTGCATGTATTAGTTAAGCACATATTTATTATAGAGATTTGTTTATGTATTGTCCTAGATGAAGTGCAGCACATTCATTATAATTTGATATATCCAGAAGGTAACACTTCGTATAGTGCTTGCAGCTACATAGGGTTTGGCGCGTGGTGCTATTTGTCACTTGTTAGAAATAATGTCACTGAGATTTTGCAGACATGATGAAAAATTGCTTGGTTCAATAATGAACAAGTGATGCTTGGGTATATTGCATCAGTTATACAGTATATATGGCAGTTTATGCCCAGCTTCAGATTTCAGTGCTATAGTCATCATTTTATAACTATGGAAAAAATAGTGATAATCTGTGGGGATAAACTATAATTTTGCTAACCCTGGTCCCATGTGACTTCAATTATACGACTGCACAATTCTCCAAGTAGAGTTGGAACTGTGTAGAGTTATTACTCTATAGATTTTTGGAAATATCCAGCCTCTGCTTGTTATGGGGACACAAGCAAATAAATGCATTAAAAAGTTTTATTACCCATTTTAAAACTCTATGAGGTTTTCCTGGTCACAATTTTAAATGATAAATAGTGTGGTTTCAAAATAGAATTTAGAGGCTTGCTGTAATTTTGTCATCTTTAAAAAGTGTCAGCAGTTTCATTTGTGGCTCCCCCGTGTTATGTTACATTATACTAATTTAATATCAAATTGTGCTAAGTGCACTGTCTGTATCCCTTGCTATTGTTATTTGTCAGTATATGAATGGAAATGACTGTAGTCCTTTTTATAAAAATTCTAAATAATTCCTTGAGAGCAACCTGTATGACCAGTAATCATTTTTCCTAGATGTCTTATTCAATTGATTTGGTACAGTTTTTGTGAAAATCACACAATACATTGGCATGCAGCAGGCACAGAGATAATGGTTCCAAATACCCGAGGTGTGTATGAGCCTACGGCTGTGATTGAATAGCACTCTACTCTCTCAAAATGAAAACATAAATTACAGTATTTTATTCCTCAGCAAAACATTATTTTAGTCATGTCTGGGAAATAGTGAGGAATTAGAATATTGCATTAATTTTCATCTCCAGGGGCAACATTGCATTTGGAGATTATGTGATAACAGGATATATCTATGAATTCATGAGTAAATAACAATAGATAATGCTAAACTTCAAATATTGTTAAAAACCTAGGGTTTCTAAAGTATCATTTCCACCATGCCACTGCTTTCTGCATACTTCTGACCACTGATGGTGTCAGTTAAGCTAATGACTGAAGAGGAATGTTTAAAGGAGAACTATGGGGTAAGTGTTTTTCCCCATAGTTCTACAAAGGGTCACGGCAGGACATAAACTAGTGTCCTTCTGTGACCCAAAGCTCAGTATATCGTGAGCTACAGCTCGCGGTATACTGAGACCGCCGCAGCTGGGACGGATCACGACATTACTGTCGAGATCCACTGAGCTGCATGAGTGACAGCTGGCTCTGCCTATATAGAGGCAGAGCCAGCTGTACCAGCCCATCTCCCCCGTCCATTCCGCCAGTTAGCGCTGGAGGATCGGGGAGGGGGAATTTCTGCAGGGAGCCGTGAGTGACAGTCATGACTCTCTGCAGGGAGATGATTGAGAAGTGAGCGAGCAACGGTATATTCGCTCACTTCCCGATTTATTGAGCCGATGTGTGACAGTTTCGTTGTCACACATCGGCTCGAACTATGAGGTTGAGTGAAAATCACTCACCTCATAGTTCTCCTTTAAAGAATGTTGCAGAGAGAGAAAGCACAGAAGAGATCCATGTGTGATATAGATAGAAGCTCTGGAACCCCAGAGCAAACTTTATTTTTAGTTTTGGATAGTGTGGAGAAAGATTACAACCACAGCCAGATATTAGAGTTGAATCTTTTCTTTATTGAGAAAATAAAAACACATCAAACAATAAGAACAGTTCTCATGAAAGTATGAAATATAAGACATTGGTCCAGTAGTGGCAACAAAATGAAGTACTGATGGTCAGCAATCATAACAATACATTGTACACAGTTAGGACTAGAGAGCAGGTAAACAGAGAGCATGTATTTAAAAACAATATAAGGTATAAGGGGGTGACAACCTCCAACCTAATCCTTGTGCTATACAGCTATAGTAAAAGGTACAATGGCAATGGGGAGTATAGAATGAAAAAAATTGGTGTGAGACAAATATCGCCACTGCAAGGGGAGCAAAGTAAATTAGTTGTTCTAATAAAGGAGAGAGGAAAATAGAAAAGAGTGCAGAAAGAAAGAGAACCAGAGCGAGAAAGACCAGAAAAGAGGAAAGGGACAGTAAGAGAAAACTAGAGGGGAATAGAAGACGGTGGGAGAGCTGGTGTCTGATGACCAACATGGAATCGATTCCATGGCGACCCACAGTTTTAGCAAAAGTGGGTTACAAAAATGAATGGAACTCTGGTGAGGACGAAAAATGCAGCAACACACTCCATTGGGAAAAAAACTTAGAAGAGCTATCAGTATCAGCCGCCAGTAATTCCTCCATCCGCATGATGTTATGAACATGACTGACCCAAAGGGAGAAGGGGCGGTGTAGCTACCTGTTTCCAAAACAGGGGTATAACCTGCCTGGCCGTGGCCAAGAGGTGTTTCAATATAATAGTTTTCATTGGGCCTGGTAATAGAGATAATAAGGCTATTTCAGGAGAAGGCTGTAACTGCTCTCCGTGTTTTTATCTTCCATTTAAAGTAACACTAAACTCAGGAGTAAATTTTTTTTAATTCATTTAAGTACATTAACTGTTAACAATATTGTATCTTATTTGTGTATTACTCTGTAGATCCTTAAATCATCTCTAAACAGGTGCTGACACTGTCCTTCCTTCTGGAGGGTGGCTACTTTTGTTCCCCATGGTCCCTGCGTATGTTGTAAAGTAGCCACTGCTCCAAACTGGCTCCGTCTCGTGATGGACTACAATCTCCCATTTAGTTTATTAATTTGTATTGTGATTGTAGCCCATCACGAAAGCAAGCTTGAAGTGGTGGCTTCTTTATATGGGGGCCATGGGGAACAAAAGTAGCCACCCTCCAGAAGAAGGACAGTGTCAGCATGTCTACAGAGTGATGCAAAAATAAGATACATTTTTGTTAATAGTTGAGGTACTTGAATGCATTTTTAAGATTTAACTCTTGAGTTTTGTGTCACTTTAAGTTCCTGTATTCATTCAATGTACTAAATCAAGTTTTTTTTTCTTGATTTAGAAAAGAAAATCAATACTAGATCATCTTTCTTTTGTAGTTAGATTAGAGGAATTTATCTGGTCTGCAAGGATCTGAGTGAAAGCATATCATGAGAATTTAGTGTGAGAGTCAAAAGTTTCACAAGCTTATGCTTATATGAACTCTCTGTCATTTAAATGCATCTGTTTTTATCTTATCTCTTCTCTACTGTTAATTGAAATATCGCATTATAAAAAACAAATACTTTATGTGTGCATTATTAGAAATTCTTCCGTTTGTTATGTAGTCTATTTTAAAAAGAGTGAGTATTAGTTAAAAACCTTTTCTTTTTTACCTTCCATGTGAAAGTAGTTACTTGTCTACTTTTATTACCTCTGTCTTTGATTATCAAGATCCATATAGCCTTTCATTGAAAGTCTCTTAGTAGGTTGACCTAGATAAAAATAATGTTTTGCAACACATGCTCATCTACAAAAACTTCCTCTAAGGTGACTACTGGCCAACTTCACAATGATAAAGGTTGCTTTGAAAACCAAAATTAAATTGCTAAACATAACCTGAGTTTCTAAGGCCCCGTTCACACCTGACTGTTTTGTAGCGCGTCCTACGCTCGACGAACGAGCTACAAAACGGTCAAAAAAATAAATAGCATTGTAGTCAATGCCCTCGTTCCCACCTAGGCGTATTTCCGCCCGTCCCTAACGCCCTACAAAACGGCCCACGCCTGAAAAGGTCCCGGGACTACTTTGGGCCGTTTTGTAGGGCGTTTTCCATTGGGATACAGCCAAGTAGCCTTTGGAATCGCGCGACGGTCGCGCGACTTTTTTACCGCGAATCGCGGTAAAAAAACCACGTGGCGGTCGCGCGACAGACGCGCATATTACAATACGCCTAGGTGTGAATGGGGCCTAATGGTTTGCTAGTCTGTAGGTTTGTGTTTAATTCAAACATCCAATTAGGTTGAAGTGAATGTAAAATAAAAGGTAGAGGGGTGCTAGAAAGTCTTCCTCAATCTGTCCACCCGCTTACCAACTGTCACACCCCCTGGTATTTCTGTAAACTGGTTAGGATCTCAACTGCGGATTTGAGGGTTCACGGTGTGAGATATGTGCGGCACTCAGTCATGTGCAGGCCAGTCTATTGGTTGCCATGGAGATATTACAACAGTTAAGCCATGGTTGCAGAATTGTATCAAACAATCATTTTAATTTTTACATTTTTTTGTTCCCTGTGGAATATTTAAACTTAAACATAAGTAATACAAATTGTAGATTGGACACACAGCTGGCCAGACATGTACATTTAACAAAACTTAGGCTAAATAGTACAAACAAGAAACCTTTGTAACTGGTACAATTGAGTTGTAACTCTATTGAGGTTTCAGAATTACAGATTTTCTTACTTAATACTACCCAAATTGGCTTATTTGTTAATGCAGACTCCTACCTCCTATGTAAAAACCATAAACACACACACAAATAAAAAAAACAACCACAATAACATAAGAAAAAAATATAAACTTTCTTACCTTACACCCTGCCTTCTGTTCACTTAGTGCAGGTGAGGGTAATGTCACTGGGCCTTCTCTTGGGATCCTGGGAATACAGAGGACCCCAAATCTCATGAGAAGTTACTCCACCACCATGTGGGAGTGTCTTCTCACTGGAATTGAGATCGTCATCTTTTCCAGGGTTCTTGGAGAAGACCTAGCATTTAGTGATGGGCCGAAGACCCCGTGTTCGGTTCGAATTCAAACTTTCGAACATGGGGAAAAGTTCAAATTCGAACTCAATGCAAGTCTATGGGGGTAGAACTTTGAAAATCAAATGTCTTCATTTTGAAGACTTATATGCAATTTATTCGCCATAAAAAGTGTATGGGTATCCGGGTACTGCCCTGGGGAACATGAATCAATGAAAAACAAACTTTTAAAAAATACAGTTTTTAAAGGAGCACTTTGCCCCCGTACCGATGGGGACAAGGGCCTCTTCCCCACAAGCCCTGGGGCGTTGGTTGTGGGGGTGCGGTCAGGGGGGCTTATTCACATCAGGGTACCCCTTTAATAAAGGGGCACTCAGATGCGGCCCCCCCTTGTGAATAAGTAAGGGGTACTTGTACCCCTACCCATTCACGAAAGGATTAAATAAAAGTTTTAAAATAGAGGTCACACTTTTGAAAAAAACCTTTATTTGAAAAAAAGACAAAAGACATGTTTTTGACAAGTCTTTTATTTAAAAAAGAAATGGATCCACCAATGTAATCCAGCGCCAATCACGACGTCCAGCGTTGACCATGATGACGATCACTCGATTAAATAAAAAATAAAGCAATACAAAATAAATAGAAATCATATTTTTTTAAAGATGACCGCCGTCCTGTCGCTGCGACGAACACCCGCCACAGAATGGCATTTTGACAGATGCCGGCAACTTACAAACAATTGGGCGGAGCTAGCAGTGACAGCTAACTCCGCCCAACTGTTTACAGTTGTAACAGGGGAGCCATGATTGGGCAGATCATGACTTTGCCCAACCATGGCTCTCATAGTTCTCTGTGCCCTGATATAGCAAAGTCTTGCACCTGACCTTAGGTCAGGTGCAAGGCTTTAGCCAATCAGGGCCCACAAGGCACAGTGCCCTGTGCGGGGCACTTGGTGGGCGAAAACAGCCCACCGAACGCCCTGACAATTCATGTGTTCGCCAAACACACAAACTGCCGATGTTCGAGTCGAACTCACGCTCGGCTCCAACATCGAGCCCATCACTACTAGTGATGTAATTCTTGTCCAAATAAGCTCATTGGAAGCCCCAACACATAACCTTCACCTGTTCCCTAAAACTTACCCCAATTCATTTTAGGGCATATTCACACCACAGCATTGCAGTAACCCACATTATTATACTGCAACATCAATTACACAGGTTATGTGTATTGATGCATTGCAGTGTCATTCACTTTAAATGATACCATGCATTGCAATGGATTGCAAAAAAAAAACGGTGCAAGGTATTGTTTTAAGTCCATTGTGGTGCATTAGGCAGCCAAAAAAAATAGATGGGCTGCCCTAAGACAACACACATTAATATGGGACAATGCACACATCGCATTGGACTGACTTGTGTGAAAGGGCTCTTAACTCTAGTTACACTGCTAGAATCACACAAACCGGAAACAAGCATCTAGCCAGTAAAGTCTAAAAAGCCTGACTTCATGCTTGTTACAGCTCAGTAACTTCCAAGACAGTGAAGCAAACAGAATCATGGGTGATGTCATCGACCACATATGGTCATGACCATGATTGGCCAATGACATCATCCACAATCCCCAATCTGCTCTCTTTAGAAACAGAAGCCAGGCCATGCAGGCAAACTGGCCTAATATGGCCAGTTTGTTCAGTTGTTTGCCAAACTATTAACAGGTTAGGTTTGGGTCAAGCCTTAAGTTCATCTCTATTTAAGAAGACAATCCTAAAGCCTGTGCATTTAAATGTTAAGTTTCCATATTTCTTCATTCACTTGAATTTATGCATGCAGACCTTTAGAATGTTATTTTTATCTGCGAATTTTGAATAAATAACTCCCAGACCGTTCCTGGGTAAATGCCCAGGTGGGTCACCAAGTAGGTATAAGGGCTCATCACTCAACGTGTTATAATTATCTATCTACTCCTCCCCTTTTTTAAACTGCAACCATTACTCTAACAGAGATTGCAAAAGAAACAAATTAATATGTATTAATTTGCCCACTTTGTTTCCTTATTGCCGCATGCTAATGCTGTTCTTCTCCTCCCCAAAACCCACGCAGCCATTTTCCCTTACAGATACCATGGCCATCTACTTTAGTGCTTTTGCCGGCCTACCGATTACATCAGTGCCAGTACTTGCGTATGGCTCTGGTAAAATGAGCAGTATTACACTAACAACACTCATGTTGCTGATGGCCACGGCAATGTATAAACAATGCAGTTTTCTCACAGCTTTGTTGCATGAGCACCCAGAAGGCACTGGTGACCTAGCTTTCCCAGGAGGTATTCTTAGAATGTACAGCGCTAGCCCTCCTTCAGACAAAGATGTAAGAAATCAAACGTTTAGGATCAGGGTTTGAGGTAGGCAATTGAAATTTAAAAATCAAACATTCAGTGCAGGGGTATATCGCAAAAGCTCAATATTTTGGATTAAATCTATGTGAATAGTTGTGTATAACAAGTGATCAAATGATGTATGAAATCTATCTAATAAATGTTAATACACTGTGATAAACTGTGAATAATTTGTATCAAGTGTGAGTAAATAATATTAATAATACTAAATGGTAAATAAACAATGTGTAACCATTTAAATAAACTGAAATAAACTTCTATCAATGTATACGTGAATAGTCCAAATCTTTTGTAGTTTTTTAAGTCTTTAAAAGTCCATAAATGTAAGACACTTCCACAACGAAAATTCAGTGCAATAATGTGTCCAACGAAAATCCAAACTTCCACAGTGAAAAATCAGTACAATAATGTGTGCAACACAAATCCAAAAAAACGGAAGGAAAAAATGAAGAAAAAAGCGGAGAAAATCCCCTCAAGGGAATGCACTCACCAGATCAGAAGATGTTAAACACGTTTGTTTCGTCCTTTTTTCGGGGGGCGGGCCTATTTTCACGTCATTTGATCCAGTCTAAAGGAATCACGCCTAAAGTGACCAGCCAGCTTTTTTAAACAATATTTTTGAGCGCTCTTTTTAACTTGTATGCTGCATGATCTTAATAAACCTGGGTTTTATTACGCTATGAGCGTATGTTTTATTTCTATTATTATGTGATTGGATATCCCACCGGAGGGACCCCTAAAATACGAGGATACTCCGTTTAAACACCACGGGTAAACGGGAGACCTTTCCTTCCCTGAAACCTGACCCAGCGTGGAAATCTAGGACGGAGCTCCAGGCTTATCTTGACGAAACAAACGTGTTTAACATCTTCTGATCTGGTGAGTGCATTCCCTTGAGGGGATTTTCTCCGCTTTTTTCTTAATTTTTTCTTCGTTTTTTTCTTCCGTTTTTTTGGATTTGTGTTGGACACATTATTGTACTGATTTTTCACTGTGGAAGTTTGGATTTTCGTTGGACACATTATTGCACTGAATTTTCGTTGTGGAAGTGTCTTACATTTATGGACTTTTAAAGACTTAAAAAACTACAAAAGATTTGGACTATTCACGTATACATTGATAGAAGTTTATTTCAGTTTATTTAAATGGTTACACATTGTTTATTCACCATTTAGTATTATTAATATTATTTACTCACACTTGATACAAATTATTCACAGTTTATCACAGTGTATTAACATTTATTAGATAGATTTCTTACATCATTTGATCACTTGTTATACACAACTATTCACATAGACTTAATCCAAAATATTGAGCTTTTGCGATATACCCCTGCACTGAATGTTTGATTTTTTTGTTTCAATTGCCTAACTCAAACCCTGATCCTAAACGTTTGATTTCTTACATCTTTGTCTGAAGGAGGGCTAGCGCTGTACATTCTAAGAATACACATCCTATTAGGGGCTGAGTGCCTTTAGTCCAGCAGCTTCCCTTACCCTCCCCCTAAATATTGTTTCAAGTTAAAAAAATACAACAGTGATAAAAAAATTGAATTTAAAAACATATATATGCTAAACTTAAATAAAACTATGAAGTGGGTCATTAAAGGAGAACTGTGGGGTTAAGGCTTTTCCCCATAGTTCTCAGGTTAACGGGAGGACACAAACTAGCATCCTCCCGTCACCCTAAGCTCAGTATACCGCGAGCTACAGCTCGCGGTATACTGAGACGCCACAGTATACCGCAAGATACTGCTCGCGGTATACTGAGATGCCGCAGCTGAAGCGGATCCTGACAATTATGTCTGGATCTGCCCAGCTGCGTGAGTGACAGCTGGCTCTGCCTATCTAGAGGCAGAGCCAGCTGTACCTGCCCCCTCCCCTGTCTGATCCGCTAGTCAGCGCTGGTGGATCGGACGGGGGAATCCAGCCCCTCCCCTGTCACGGCAGAGAGCTGTGACAGGATCGAGAGGTGAGCGAATGCTGGTATGTGTTCGCTCACCTCGCTCACCTCCCAATCTACTGAACATTGTCACAGGTTGGCTAGAACTATGAGGTGAGTGAAAAGCACTCACCTCATAGTTCTCCAAGTTTTTCTTCTATATGGGAGGTTTCAGAATCTCCTGCATACCAGCTGAACTTTTAAATCATGATAACATTGACAGTGAAAGTAGCTGATTTGGCTTGTGAGAAAAGTCAATGGCATAACTGACTTGTAGAGTGACTAACATCATATACTTGTCAGTAATGTCACAATAAAATTGGCAAGGAGCTTCTAGGGCACTTAAAACCATCAAACTACTGGGTTCTGCTGGAGGCTGGGATGTGATGCAGGAAAAGGCTTTAGCCTTCAGAAGAGAACTGCTGGAAGACATTTTTGGAAGACATGTGTGCCTGGCAAGGCCCATGTGTGAGCTTTCTTTGCTGAAGGGTGGACAGCAGGTTGGGGCCGTTGTCAAACACAACCTTACCTGGCACAAAATGACATGAGATCAATCACCTCTTGGTCTGCCTCTGAAGAGCTGCTGGAATAATTCTCCCAGTGATACTCCTGTCCAGCTGTCACTAGATGAGACCATTGAGTCACTGGATGAGTTGCTAAATGAGACAAATGGGGAGAAGGGGATAGGGACACTGACACCAAGGTGCAGGACACATGGTCGTACTACAAGCCGAAGCCGTAGCCATCAACAAATTTACACAGTGTGTCAGGAAGGAGTTGTAAGCTCCCTGTTCATGCTTGCTGGACAACATGTGTCTGATCATTTGGATCCTACCACTGACAGCTTGGTCCAGAGATACAGACCCATTATTTTTCACAAGTTGGGCACCTGTCACTGTTGTGCAGCTTAGGCCAAAAGCAGAAGAGGGCCAACTCCACCAGCTGGAATTGGAGCAGCTGTAAAGTCATTGTAAACTTTTCCTGCTGAAGGGAGAACAGCAGGTTGGAGCCACTGTCACACACGACCTTTCCTGGCACAAGATGACATGGGGCATGCCACTGCAGAGATGACAGATTTCTGCCCCAGTGAAGCTCCTGTCCCCTAGGCATAGCAGCTATGAAACATCTTTGCAGTGTTTTGTCTGGGCTATTGTGTAGCCTCTTGGTACCTTGGGAGGAACAGGTTGTTCTGATGACTGGAGGAGGCAATTGAGCTGGAGGATGTGGAATTGACTAAGTTGCACGATGCAAGGTGGCACCATTATCTACAGCTCTGTGTCCTGTCCTGCATCCTTCCCGGTCCTCAGCAAAGTTACCCAGTGGGCCCTAAGCAAGGTGTAATGTCCCTCTCCATGCTTGTTGGGCTACATGTCAGTGGTCATGTGGACCCTGCTGCTGACCCTTTGTGGTTCAAGGACATGGAGACATAAGCTTCCACCTAATGGTAGAGGCAGGGAGAGCCTTCTGGATGAAAACATTGTGCCTGGGTACCTCCAAAATGATCACAAATGGAGATTCTTGTGTAGTGGGGGGAAGAGGTGGAAAGGGAGTGAGAAGAAGGCGGAGGAGTGTGGACCTTTCGCTGCCAGCTAGTAGCATTCATGTTCTGCTTCCATCAAGCTTTGTCGTGAATAGCCATGTTTCTCCTCATGCATGTGCTGCCCAAATGACCGATAGATTTACCACACTTGATACACTGCAGGCAGAGGCTGCAACTTACTATGATGCCGTCTGCGGCACATGTTTGAAAAATGCCCACACTGCTGAGCTCTGCAAATTGGACCTGGGGATACCAGTGGACTGCACTAGGATGGCTACTATCTCCACTTCTCTGCAATCTGCTCCTGGATGACATCCTGTCTCGATAATGTAGTTCCTCACTCTTAATGTCCTCCTCTACCACTATCTGTGGCACCCAGGTACGGTATGAGACCTCCTCAACAATCCCACTCTCTGTTTAGCTGGAACCAACTTGGCAGTAAGCTGCAGCTGTAGAAACAACACTGGCAATTGGTTCTCCCTGACTGTTGTCCCCACCCTCTATGACTCTGTCACTCTCCTCCTCAAGAACAAATAAAATTAACTGCATCCTCCTACACTTAGTGAAGCGGTGTGGAAGTAATACAGCTGACTCTTTTATGCCAGTTTGTGGTGCAACTTTGGGATTAGCTGTGGAAAAGGAGGAAGAACCGGCACATTTGCAGCTGCTCTGACAGTGCACGACTCTGAGTCTTGAGAGAAGGAAGATGGAGGTTTGGGTATCCACTGAACCACCCCCTCCATTTTCTCTGGCCGTATAGCATGTCCACTGCCAGAAAAGGAAGGCAGATGTGCCCTGCCTCTCAACGGCTTTTGGTCTGTGGATGCAGAACCTGCTCACGTCCTAATAGCTGCATGTGAACAACCTCTGCTTCTCCCTTCTGACCTCCCAAATATAATGGTAATAGGAGATTCTCTAATTGTATTAACAGCTATGGCAAGAGGTGTATGAGGGATGTGGTGCTCTAGTGCTCTTTACAATGTGCTGATTTGTGCAGTAAACTGAACTGTAATAGTATGTGGTATGTTGTAAAAGACCCTGACAAAATTATAAAGAAATAAAATACACATCCTGCAAAACATTTTTTGTAATTTCTTAAACTTAAAAAAATAAACATGAAATTCCTGTGACCTCACTTGTGTCTGCATGTGCAGGGATAGTGAGATAAGAGCTGTCAATCAAAAGTCCGCCTACTTTGCAGAGTGCAGTCCGGAATGAAGAGGAGTGAGCTGTCAAAGTCTGCATCTTGGTTTCTATTCCACACAGAAGCAAGGGATAAAAAGCAACATATAGTATGGGAGTTAGGTGACTCAGCTGTGAAATATAATACAAAGTGAGACTTCTTTAACCCTTTCGCTGCCTAGCCCAATTTAGGACCATTTTACAACTCAGCTGGCCACGCCATTTTTGCAATTTTTCCCATTGATTTGATTTTCAACTGCTGCGTTGCTATGGTTTGTAAAAGACCCCCCACACCATATATTTTCTGAAAGCGCAGGCCCGGTAGAATAAAAAGATGGTGCTACTAAAGTTGTAGGCCCTGCGATAATTGCGCAAAATGTTTCTCAAATTAATATTAAACCGATAAAAATAAACAATTCAATTGATAAAGCACACTAAAATCAGTATGCCATGCGCTGCCACAGTTAAATTAATGTTTTTTTTAAAATAATTTTTTTTTAAATAATGCACTGTGATGCGTTCTAACAACGCACTGCAGCGCATGTGCATGGCGTACACCGTATAGGTGAAATATCTGGGGTCTAAACCGACCTCTGACATTTACCTTTTGAAATAGAAAAAGGAGTCCTCAATTTCTTTTTCTGCAGCCCCAGCACTTAATGAATGGGAGAGCTGGACAGGGCTGTAGAAGGTCCTTAACCCATCAGCAGGACGGGTATCTGCTTCTTTGGGCAAGGAGGAACAGGATGAGCACTGCCAGAGCCCTACAAAATGACCTCCAGCAGGCCACTGGTGTGAATGTCTCTGACCAAACAATCAGAAACAGACTTCATGAGGATGGCCTGAGGGCCCGATGTCCTCCAGTGGGCCCTGTGCTCACTACCCGGCACCGTGGAGGTCGATTGGCATTTGCCATTGAACACCAGAAAATGTGCAGGTCCGCCACTGGCGCTTTGTGCTTTTCACAGATGAGAGCAGGTTCACCCTGAGCACATGTGACAGATGTGAAAGGGTCTGGAGAAGTCGTGGAGAGCGTTATGCTGCCTGTAACATCGTTCAGCATGACCGGTTTGGTGGTGGGTTAGTGATGGTATGGGGAGACATATCCATGGAGGTACGCACATACCTCGACAGGCTAGACAATGGCACCCTGACTGCCATTAGGTATCGGGATGAAATCCTTGAACCAATTGTCAGACTTGTTTCTTGGTATTAGATTTGAGGTTAGATTTCCAACTGGCTTCAAAGAAAAGCAATTCTGTTGTAAGCTGAGCAATTTTGTGATCTTTTGCTTTTTTATTTGCTACAGCTAGGTTAACTATCTTACCTTTAAGGTGGCCTTGTGTGCTTCCCACAGAATAAGTGGGGAGGTTACTGAGTCTTTGTTATTTTTTATTATTATTATTATTATTATTATGTGCTGCATGGAATAGAACTTTCCTAATTCCAAAGTAAGTTTTATAATAATGCTCTGGGCAATACCATCTGAGCGATGTGGCCCAAGGGCTCTGTGGATTCTATTAAACTCAAAGCTATTGACTAGGATAGCTGGTTGGAGCTCTTAATAAAAAGCAGTGATAATGGATGGTAAATCTATTTTCAAAGTCTTCTATGTTCAACAGGGCTCCTGTTAAGTCAGCTTTTTAAGCTTTAATGTTTTTGTTTGGTGTTACAAGGTCATCTGTGTGTCCTTCTAGGGGATATGTATGAGAGCCCAAATCTATAATCTATTTATTGAAATTTGAAGTGTTTTTATTGAATGGGGCCTGGAGCTCATTTTGTAGCATTTGTTTAAATCTGCCCATGAGGAGTTCATCTGGCGGGTGCAAGTCAGTGTAGAATTGATCTGGTAAATCTGGGGTGTTGTCACCCAAGTACAAGTAGATCTGAAGGTGTTCTTAGGGAAAATGACTGTTCCATGAGGTGCCGATAGTCCATATTCGAAGGCCTTACAGGTGTTTGCCAGGAATCAGCATTCCAGTCCCTTTTGACTCAAGTAATCCTGCGGCAGCACCCAGGGGCTGGTAAATGCATCAACCTTTTATTTTGGGACCACATTTATATGGTTGCTTCACCCCTTTCCCTCTGCTGCCACACACAAACTCTGCTCTCACAGGCTCTCCGCACTTAGGTTCTTTGTTGACAGTGCATCTGGAGTAAATGGGCACACTCACTTACCTGAATGCAATAAACCTTTTACTGGAACTCTTGAAAGGTATCATCATCACATGACTCATGATGAGCCGTGTAGGTTCTCAGGTTTGACAATACAAGAGGTACTCTTAACTGTAACTTGGATGTGCTGCCATAACTTGGCAGTTCTCATAGCCAGTCATTAACAACAATGTGGCAGACATACAGAACTTGGCAGACACATTCGGTCTTCTGCAGCCAGGCACATTTTCACTTGCTCAGAAGTTGTCATAGACCCACACGGTTCAGAGCTCCGTGTAAGAGGGTTCGGTCCGTTCGTGACATCACGGTCGACTCCTTAAAAGCACAGCTGAGCCACTCACTCGGCGTACTATCGTTCTGGATCGTCGAGCGAGTGATTCTCTGTACTGAAACAGAGACTGCATTACTGCACGAAGTAATAGCCTTGTTCCATCGCTGCCTCCCACCATTACCAAACGAACCTGTCCTAGGTCCATCCTGAAGCCGTACCAACAACTCATCTTGAATAGTGATACCATCCACAGTTGTTCCCTGCTGACCACAGAGAGTTCAATCAAACGCAAGTAAAGGGATAATTCCCAGCTGTTACTACTACTCACTAAGCTGGTTGTGCTGTAGTGGGATTCAGGAGGGAGCTACACAGATTCAAACCTCCTGTCTCCTTTCATACACTACTAAAATTGAGTTGATGAACTGTGCAAGGAAACAAGTTGGTTATAATATGACTGTTGCACCAATTACTTAGAACCGTATTGCTGGATTGATGTATTGTGAGAGGTGTTTCACAACTGCTGGTTGCTCTCACTTCCATAAACTGCATTGCTGATTCATAGAACTGTGTCTAGAGAGATATCCTGTTCCAATCTCCCAAATTCACATGCGGGTTCACTTCATCCTATTAGTAGCCATTTCTCAAACCATTGCAACTACAGACAAACAAATTACGTATCAAGTAACCAATTGTATTGCTTATACTCCTACCCCAAATCCAATCTAGCTGTAGGAAGATCCTACTCACCGGTTACATATGCAGATCTACTTCCAACTCTTTACTGCTACTTCCTCCAACCCAAACTACAGAGACTGATAGCTCCAGATCCTGCTGCCTCCTATAGCATCAGGGTAATACATCTCCACCACATAGGAATAGGGGTATATGATGTGTAACGGTTCCCCTTGGTACTGAGTGCATTGGGGTTCCGCAAAACTGAGCCCAAACATTACACTTCACACACACTCCGCAGCTGAGATCCGCATTAGACATAACCGTCGACTGTTACAGAAGTACTTCGTTTTTATAGGGATCTGGTTATAACCTCTCTCCCTCCCTGTCTTTGGATAATCTACATTTTCCCTGGGGAACCCAGCCACCAGTGGCATGTTCCCCAAGGAGAAGGAAACACCATCAGTATCTCTCTCTCTCTCACATCATGGGCTTGGATCCTTTTTCCACACAGGAAAGCAGATGTTGCTTATTCCTCAACTGCAGCACACTGAACCTCTCCTCTCACTGCCCTATGCTTTCATTCTCACCGGAGGATAATTTTCCTTCAGAGACTGTTGCTATGAAAGTCCAGAGGAGAAGAAACAAATCTCCTAAAGGTCCCTTACATGTGGCCAAATGGGTTTTAATAAAGCAACTTTATGTGAAAGAAAATTACCATTTATAAAGTTATGAAATACTATCATGGGGAGGCGCATGTGCGCGGCTGATGACGAAGGTAGCCTTCTGAGACGGCTCCGCAACTCACCCAGGCAATCCCGTCCATAGCCCGGAAACTCACCCTCCACACCCACCATTTCGCCCTAGCTGACAACCGGAATCCTTCCTGCACCGGACCATGTCGTCCTCGACGCCCAAGCCCTCACAGAAGGGGAAACAGCAGTCCATCACAGAAGCGATGGCTAGAGCTGCAGCCAAGATGGCGCCCGCGGCCCGATCTCATGAGGTAAACCGTGCAGCCTCAGTGACCAGTAGTGAAATGGATGAGGGGGAATTAGACATACAAGAGGGAGACAGGTCCCGCAAAAGATCTCAGACAGCCCTTTTACAAAGATTTGACACTATGCTCCAGAAAGCACTACAATCCACCTCAAAACAAATCACTGACAGGCTGCTTAAGGAGATCAGAGACATAGGCCACCGCACAGCAGCATTGGAAGACAGGTGTGATGATCTTAAGACGGATTTATCCACAATTGCTGGGGATATGGAGACCCTCCGTGAGGAAAACCTACAGCTCACATCCAAGCTTGAGGATTTAGAGAACAGATCCAGGCACTCTAATCTTCGCATACGTGGACTACCCGAACATATAGTGGACCTGTACTCCACGGTGACAGCGCTCTTTCAGGAGCTGGCCCCTGACATCCCTATGGAGCGATTGGAGATAGAGAGGACCCACCGAACTCTGAACCGCAGACGCCCCGATGGCCCACCCAGAGACATACTGGTCAAACTACACTATTACCGCACTAAAGAAGACCTATCTACGGCTGCCAGGGCCAAAGCACAGCAAGGCCCGCTAACATTCCAAGGCCCTGAATACACACTGCTTGCAGATTTGGCCCCTTCAACCATAACCAAACTAAGGTCCCTACGCCCCTGCCTTGAAGTTCTCTCTAAACACCACGTCCCATACAAATGGGGATTCCCTTTCTGACTACTATTCTCACATGGGGGAAACATCATTCCTGCACCACCTTGGAGACTCAACGCAAACTGGCTGACCTGGGCTTAACAGATACGCAGTCTATGCATACGGACCCCCAGCACTCACCCGCTCTTTCCTCCAAAAGGTACAGGAGTGACTCGGACCAGAATCACTCTGGTGAGTCGCACCGCCCTGCAGTCAAGATGACTACCAAAAACCCCCCGGCACGCTGAACTGCCATACAACCCTCATTGGGGTGATCCTACCCCTTTTACCGCCTGTTGCAGTACCTGCTGCCCAGCTGTCTGCTGCCGTTTGCTGCGGGATACCCCCAGAGTAGAGGTCATCGGTTGTGGCCTTATCCAGAAGTTTGCCCTGTGTAGAACTTTTTCGCCTCCAAGAGATTGATTCCCATATTGCATCAAGTGCAAGACTTCGTAATCTACGCCCAGGACTCAAGGGCCATAACAACACATTTTATGCCCACCAGGCAAGATGCTTCGTCGCCCGACAATGGCCAGAGAACACACTCTGACTTCACCTTCTCGCTCTGCAACATGACCAGCTCTAACCTTCACATAAAGAATTTTCTCTCTATCAACTGATCTCCTGTTTAGACCTCACGAACCAACTTCTTCACTCTACATACTCATAGGAACTGTTGATTTCTCCATAATATATCCTTTTTTGCCAACTGCTATACTGTTGTGCAAATGTTGATAATTATCGTATGTTTTCAGGATGGGGCAGTGACAGTGAGATGAAGTCTGAGTGGACCCAAGTCCCCGGTTGGTTGCTTGAAGTCTCTTTCCCCTCTTGCCACCTCTGATTCAATGGTGTCTCCCATCCCCCTCCATCAAACCAGCTCTGCACCCATTCACACACTGTAAGTGATGTGATCCATCTCTCACACACATAGTGTTACTATGTCTCTGGGACACATTGACCAGTAGTACTTACTACCTTGCCGCCAAACAAACTAGAATACAAAATTTTATTGCCTTCTCAATTGGCTCACTTCCTATTCCCCTGTCACTGCCTACACCTACTGGTTCCATTTAATTGCATAAGTTCCGCATTTATTGTCCTGTTGAAGAGTTAAGGGTCCGGGTGGATTTCCGATCCACATAGTTCCATTTATAACTTTGCCTGGGTGAGTGCGTCACTGTGCTCCCCACACCTTGGATACCTTGAGTTGAATAAGGCGTATTGTTCTCTTCCACCCAATGTTCCGAACATGTCGTGGTTTTTACCCACAGCCTGTTCTTGTGTGTGTTGTGTTGTCTTATGTGTCTTGTCTCGTGAACTCCTTCCCCCTTTGTCTCCCCTTCTTTTCCCTCTTCTCTTTCTCCTCTTTGGTCCGGATGTCTGACCCTGAGTCGGGCAGAACGATGGTGAAAATTATGGCATCTACGGCTCGCCCTACATCTAGGCTGGGTGAGTACCATAAGACTGACCATTACTTTCTAACCTATGCCCCTTAAAATACTGAGTTTAAATGTGCAAGGCCTCAACTCCCCTAACAAGTGGACGCGAGCCTTCAGATTCTTCCAATCCTCCCACGCGAATGTTATATTTCTGCAGGAAACCCATTTCTCCAGGACGTCATGTCCCAAATACTTCAGCGCCCAATTCCCTCAAATCTACATGGCCAATGACTCGTGCAAAAGAAAGGGAGTCCTTATCGGTTTCCGCAGATCAGCCAACTTCACATGTCACTCGGAGACCCGTGACCCTCAGGGTCGCTACCTGATCCTCACTGGTCTTCTAGATGACCAGGAAGTTACACTGATTTCCTAATATGCCCCAAATGTGGATCAACTTACTTTTTTTCGTGCACTCTTAGACAAGATACACATCCGCTTGACGGGTGCAGTAATCATGTGTGGGGATTCCAACATGGTGCTGTACCCGCATCGTGACAAATCAAAAACTTCAACAGCATGCTTGCACATGGCGAGACCATTTAGGGACTTGATGTCCTCCTACTCACTTGTGGATTGCTGGAGAGAACTTAACCCTACTAAAACTGACAACACCCATTACTCCCACCCCCACGCTGTCCACTCCAGAATCGATCACATCTTCTCCTCTTTCACTCTGACACCCCACATTCTCCACTCCCGCATCCTACCGATCCCATGGTCTGACCACTCGGCTGTCACTATGACCCTCCCTGCATTACATCCCACTCTTTCCTCTCCGAACTGGACCCTGAACGACTCTCTCCTCGCTGACCTGCCACTAAGATTCTTCTAGAATCTTACATCACGGATTATATCCACATTAATCGCACGCCGGATATTTCCCCCATCCCCCCTTGGGAGGCGCACAAGCCCGTCATTAGGGGTCGAATCATTCAGTTATCACCCCAGCTCAAGAGGGAAAGGTTGCGTGCACTGCACTCTCTTGAGAAGAATTTCAATGACAGCTGTCTAGCCTTCTCACTAGACCCCTCCCCGGCCCACAAAACTGCACTTGAATCGGCCCGCCAAGCCTTAAACCTGCTACTCACAGACCATGCCGCCAAGCAACTTCACCGCACTGCCCACAAATTCTACCTTAAGAGCAACAAAGCTGATTCCTTACTAGCAACCAGACTCAAGCGTCTAGATTCAACGTTCAAACCTGTCCGCCTACGCACCCCAGCAGGACCCCATACTAGTACTCCGACCAAGGTCCTCAATATTTTTCAACAACATCTTTCGGCCCTGTACACCTCCCAAGATACTTTCTCTGCTGACCAAGCTGACCGCTTTTTTGCAGGTCTTGACCTCCCATCTCTCACGCCATCCCAAATAGCCTCCTTTGAGGAACCCATCACGGAACAAGAAGTTCTCCAAGCCATCAAATCGCTGCCCAGGGGCAAGAGGACCGGGGTAGACGGTTTCACAGCAGCCTACTATGTGGCCTTCAAAGAACTTCTAGTCCCCCTGATGACTGATACGTTCAACTCACTTCACGGAGGCAGTCCCCTAGGCTCTGACTCCCCCACGGCCCAGATCTGCATGATACCTAAACCCTCATCTGACCACACTAACCTCCAACTACAGACCAATCTCCCTCCTTAATGTAGACATTAACATTTTAGCTAAGGTGTTGGCTAACAGACTTAATTGTGTGATAGGCCAGCTGGTCTCAAATGACCAAGTTGGCTTCATCCCTACCAGACAAGCTAGTGATAATGTCCGTAGAATCTCTCTTTTATCCAACATAGTCAAGACCAAAAATATCCCAGCCATGTTCCTGTCCCTGGATATCAGGAAAGCATTTGACAGCGTCTCTTGGCCCTACCTATTTTATACGTTACGTCACTGGGGCTTTGGTAACTTCTTCCTAACATGGATGTCCTCTTTATACAATAAACCAACAGCAAGTGTGAAATATGCAGGTTATCGTTCCCAGCCCTTCCCGATATTGAGGGGCACCAGACAGGGTTGTCCGCTGTCCCCCCTCCTCTTTGCCCTAGCGTTAGAACCCTTAGCCCAGAAAATCCGCTGCTCACCTGACATCTCTGGCATAGAGCACGAGGGAATATCGCATAAAATGTGCATGTTTGCAGACGATGCTTTACTCTGACGAATCCTATAGTGACTCTCCCTAACCTCACTAAACTTCTATCGGACTTCGCCTCACTCTCTGGCCTATATGTCAATCCCTCCAAATCAATAGCCTTGAATATCTCCTTACCTCCTAGTTTGGTTGACTCCCTACGTGACACCTACCAGTATTTGTGGCGAACAGATCACCTCCCATACTTGGGAATCAAGTTGGGGTGCTCTTACCAAACTCTATACTCTGCGAACTACCTGGACATGCTAGCGAAACTGTCGTCCATGTTAAAAACGTGGTCCCAGTACCACTTATCCTGGCTAGGTAGAGTAGCAGCGGTCAAGATGACTCTCTTGCCCAAGATCTTGTATCTATTTAGAGTCCTGCCAGTAGCAGTCCCAGACCCTGCACTCAGGAAACTCCAAACCCACATCTTTGCATTCATCTGGGGGGACAGACGGCCTAGAATCCCTAGACGTACAATGTATTTCCTAAAATCTAAGGGCGGACTAGCGGTCCCACAATTATCTAAATATTTCCTTGCGGCACAGGTAGGCCAATTAGTGAAATACCACTCACAGTTTGAAGCCCCGGCCTGGGTAACCTTAGAAACCACCTTAGTGAAGCCGTCCTCAGTAGCTAACTTACTATGGCTGGCCCCGCGACACAGACCTCCCATCACCAACCCCATAACTTCACACTCCCTCAGACTGTGGGACTCAGTCAAAACACAATACAGTCTCCTTCCGCCACACTTACCACTCATGTCCATTCTTGACAATCCATCCTTTACCCCTGCTTTACATTCCCCATCGAGATTCAGGGCTTGGACTGCCCGTGACCTTACCTATTTCTGGCAACTACAATCTGACTCGGGAGTGACACCCTTCCCGCACCTACAGGAACATAAACAATTGCCGAACACGGAGATATTCCGATATCTTTAAATCAAAAATTATGTGACTACATCCTCCCCAAAACAGAGGGACACAAGATTAATGTCCCCCTTTGAAAAAATTTGCCGTGACGACCCACACAGCCCTGGACTTATCTCGCTCCTCTATGCCATTCTAGTCTCCCCCACGGATACGCCTCCCCCCTCTTATGTGGCACGCTGGGATGAGGACCTGGAGTCAACCACGACAGACGAAACTTGGGAACAATCCTGGACTAACACAAGGAGTAGCTCGAGATGTGTAAGCATGCTGGAGATTCATTATAAAGGTACTCATGCGCTGGTACCTGGTGCCTACTACAGTGGCTATCTTCAACCCCGAATGCTCTCCCAGTTGCTTTCGGGGATGTCCCAATGCGGGCACGTTTTTCCACATCTGGTGGAGCTGCCCACAAGTCTCTGACTTTTGGGACCAGATATTTAATATACTTTCGTCACTGTTTTCGATACCGATATCTAAAGACCCTCACTTTGCACTTCTCAACTGCAGACCAGAAAATCTATCCCGCAGACAATTTGACCTTTCAATGCATATCTGCACCTCCACCAAACGAGAGATTGCGAAGAACTGGTTGACATCTTCCCTGAGTCTCAATAGTGTAGTCCATCATGTTCATTGGGTTATGGCTCACAAAAAGCGTACTGCACAACTTAGTGATAAGATGACCAAATTTGAGAATACCTGGACCCCGTGGATAGACAAATACCTTGCACCAGGTACCTCTCACCGTCTATGCACTATTTAATCTAACCTACCGTAACAGCCTAATACAAAGTTCATTAACGCCAATGTACTGTCCGGGCCTCCTTTTTCTTTCCCCCTTCTCTAACACCTTACTCCCCCTCTACCTGATGACTCCCCCCTATCTCTGTGTGTCCTCCCCATCCTATGTTGTCTTGTCTGTGTTCAGTGGTGCCGTAGCCTGTTACTTTCACAGACCGGCTACAGAATACCCTTGAAGCATTCTGAATATCTATACTCTTTGATATACTCCATAGCAATAATACCTCTAAGAGTACTTAAAGCACACCCGGAGTACCCACCAACCTACATCCCTTAGGGTAGCATAACTTACGAATCGTTCTGTTCCAACGTAGTCTCAACTACATGATATGTTGTAACTATCCAGGTTGCTGATATTCGGTATATGTATGTTAAGGTTTTTCCCCTGGATTGCTATATACCACATTCATTGCTAGGTCAGGGAGATAGTTCAATAACAGATAACAGCCTCCCATATGATATGCGTTTGTATCTAGATACTACCACTGCTTGTCATAATGTCATTGCTACGGTCTGCGAACCGCATACTGAGATGTAATGTCTTGTCGTCTGATGTCTTTGTACTGCAAATAATAAAAACATTTATATCGAAAACACCACAAAATACATACCGTCCTACACTCTACACTTAAACAGGCTTACATACTGGGACTTCTATATAAGTTAAAGAAAAAAAAACAACATTTTATTTAAAATAAAATACACAAATGGAGTGTTACAAACAAAATGCACATTTTTTGCAATCGCACGGCACTGAAATGCATGGCATTGCAGTACCGTGTGTTCCAGTGCGGGCAATCACACTGCGAGTGGGAGGCGGGTTTGGGGTGCCATCGAAATGAATGGCACCACAACACACATTCTGCAGCAGAAATTGTCGGGCCAAAACAAAAATTTATTTTTCCCACCTTTTTTTTAATATTTTTTTTTAAATATTTTAATAATTGTATGTATTATATTGGACATTTAAATTAGTTTCATGGATTTAAAATAATATTAATTGTTACATAGTATTTGAGGTTGAATAAAGACATAAGTCCAACCTATTGTGTGTGTGCATTTCTGTTTGAGTTGGTGTGTGCATGTGTATTAGTCCATGTATGATTTTGCTCTTAGCAGTACCTGTACCCCTGTATATTATGGTCTCCGAGGAACTCGTCCAGAAGTTTCTGGAATGATTCCACACTCTTAGCTGAAATCACTTCCTGCGGCAGCAAGTTCCAGACCCTAACTGCTCTTACTGTGAAGAACCCCTTGCGCCCTGTGTGTTGAAATGTTTTTTCCACCAATTTTTGGTTGTGCCCTCTGGTCTCTGTTATAGAGCTGACCGCAAACAGTTTGTTACTAAGGTTGCTGTCGCCCTTGAATAGTTTATACAGGAAAATGTCCCCCCTTAATCTTCTAACCTCCAAAGAGAACATATTTAATTTTAACAACCTTGTTTCATAGCTCAGGTCCTCGAACCCCTTAATGAGTTTGGTTGCTCTCCGCTGGACTTTTTCCAGCTCAAGGACATCTTTTCTGAGTATCGGTGACCAAAACTGGATCGCATACTCCAGATGTAGCTGAACCAGTGATCTGTAAAGTGGCAAAATTATAGACTTGTCCTTGCAATACATTCCCTTCTTAATTGTGAAACTCGAATATAATAAAATACCCTAACTTTTTTATTTAAAATAAATAAAAGCCCAGTCCTCAGTTTAGAAATAGCCATGAATATTGGCCGGAAAATTATTGCTCTCAATTATTGCTATTGTTGGCACACGCAGTGATACCTGACATGTGCAGCACAATCGTCGTTTTCATATGTAGGTGCACCTGACTTGTGTTTCCGTTAGTATGTGCGCGTTTGCGGGGTCAGGGGACTTTAAACTTTTAAGGGGGTATTTTTAATTGTATTTAACTTTTATTTTTAACTTCATTGCTATCACATGGGGGGGGGGGGGGG
>NW_017307654.1:162570-167804 GCF_000935625.1 Nanorana parkeri
CCGAGCATGTCGTGGTTTTTACCCACAAACTGTTCTTGTGTGTGTTGTGTTGTCTTCTGTGTTTTGTCTCGTGACCTCCTTCCCCCTTTGTCTCCCCTCCTTTTCCCTCTTCTCTTTCTCCTCTTTGGTCCGGATGTCTAACCCTGAATCGGGCGGAACGATGGTGAAAAAGATGACATCTACAGCTCGCCCTACATCTAGGCTGGGTGAGTACCATAAGACAGACCATCACTTCCTCACCTATGCCCCTTAAATTACTGAGCTTAAACGTGCAAGGCCTCAACTCCCCTAACAAGCGGACGCGAGCCTTCAGATTCTTCCAATCCTCCCACGCGAATGTTATATTTCTGCAGGAAACCCATTTCTCCCGGACGTCATGTCCCAAATACTTCAGCGCCCAATTCCCTCAAATCTACATGGCCAATGACTCGTGCAAAAGAAAGGGAGTCCTTATCGGTTTCCGCAGATCAGCTGACTTCACATGTCACTCGGAGACCCGTGACCCTCAGGGTCGCTACCTGATCCTCACTGGTCTTCTAGATGACCAGGAAGTTACACTGATTTCCTATTATGCCCCAAATGTGGATCAACTTGCTTTTTTTCGTGCACTCTTAGACAAGATACACGTCCGCTCGACGGGTGCAGTAATCATGTGTGGGGATTCCAACATGGTGCTGTACCCGCATCGTGACAAATCAAAAACTTCAACAGCATGCTTGCACATGGCGAGACCATTTAGGGACTTGATGTCCTCCTACTCACTTGTGGATTGCTGGAGAGAACTTAACCCTACTAAAACTGCCTACACCCATTACTCCCACCCCCACGCTGTCCACTCTAGAATCGACCACATCTTCTCCTCTATCACTCCGACACCCCACATTCTCCACTCCCGCATCCTACCGATCCCATGGTCTGACCACTCGGCTGTCACTATGACCCTCCCTGCATTACATCCCACTCTCGCCTCTCCGAACTGGACCCTGAACGAATCTCTCCTCGCTGACCCTGCCACTAAGATTCTTCTAGAATCTTACATCACGGATTATAGCCACATTAATCGCACGCCTGATATTTCCCCCATCACCCTTTGGGAGGCGCACAAGCCCGTCATTAGGGGTCGAATCATTCAATTATCACCCCAGCTCAAGAGGGAAAGGTTGCGTGCACTGCACTCTCTTGAGAGGAATTTCAATGACAGCTCTCTAGCCTTCTCACTAGACCCCTCCGGCCCACAAAACTGCACTTGAATCGGCCCGCCAAGCCTTAAACCTGCTACTCACAGACCATGCCGCCAAGCAACTTCACCGCACTGCCCACAAATTCTACCTTAAGAGCAACAAAGCCGATTCCTTACTAGCAACCAGACTCAAGCGTCTAGATTCAACGTTCAAACCTGTCCGCCTACGCACACCAGCAGGACCCCATACTAGTACTCCGACCAAGGTCCTCGATATTTTTCAACAACATCTTTCGGCCCTGTACGCCTCCCAAGATACTTTCTCTGCTGACCAAGCTGACCGCTTTTTTGCAGGTCTAGACATCCCCTCTGTCACGTCATCCCAAATAGCTTCTTTTGAGGAACCCATCACGGAACAAGAAGTTCTCCAAGCGATCAAATCGCTGCCCAGGGGCAAGAGGCCCGGGGTAGACGGTTTCACAGCAGCCTACTATGTGGCCTTCAAAGAACTTCTAGTCCCCCTGATGACTGATACATTCAACTCACTTCGCGGAGGCAGTCCCCTAGGCTCTGACTCCCTCACGGCCCAGATCTGCATTATACCTAAACCCTCATCTGACCACACTAACCCCTCCAACTACAGACCAATCTCCCTCCTTAATGTAGACATTAAAATTTTAGCTAAGGTGTTGGCTAACAGACTTAATTGTGTGATAGGCCAGCTGGTCTCAAATTACCAAGTTGGCTTCATCCCTACCAGACAAGCTAGTGATAATGTCCGTAGAATCTCTCTTTTATCCAACATAGTCAAGACCAAAAATATCCCAGCCATGTTCCTGTCCCTGGATATCAGGAAAGCATTTGACAGCGTCTCTTGGCCCTACCTATTTTATACGTTACGTCACTGGGGCTTTGGTAACTTCTTCCTAACATGGATGTCCTCTTTATACAATAAACCAACAGCAAGTGTGAAATATGCAGGTTATCGTTCCCAGCCCTTCCCGATATTGAGGGGCACCAGACAGGGTTGTCCGCTGTCCCCCCTCCTCTTTGCCCTAGCGTTAGAACCCTTAGCCCAGAAAATCCACTGCTCACCTGACATCTCTGGCATAGAGCACGAGGGAATATCGCATAAAATGTGCATGTTTGCAGACGATGCTTTACTCTTCGTGACGAATCCCATAGTGACTCTCCCTAACCTCACTAAATTTCTATCGGACTTCGCCTCACTCCCTGGCCTATATGTCAATCCCTCCAAATCAATAGCCTTGAATATCTCCTTACCTCCTAGTTTGGTTGACTCCCTACGTGACACCTACCAGTATTCGTGGCGAACAGATCACCTCCCATACTTGGGAATCAAGTTGGGGTGCTCTTACCAAACTCTATACTCTGCGAACTACCCAGGCTAGGTAGAGTAGCAGCGGTCAAGATGACTCTCTTGCCCAAGATCTTGTATCTATTTAGAGTCCTGCCAGTAGCAGTTCCAGCCCCTGCACTCAGGAAACTCCAAACCCACATCTTTGCATTCATCTGGGGGGACAGACGGCCTAGAATCCCTAGACGTACGATGTATTTCCTAAAATCTAAGGGCGGACTAGCGGTCCCACAATTATCTAAATATTTCCTTGCGGCACAGGTAGGCCAATTAGTGAAATACCACTCACAGTTTGAAGCCCCGGCCTGGGTAGCCTTAGAAACCACCTTAGTGAAGCCGCCCTCAGTAGCTAACTTACTATGGCTGGCCCCGCGACACAGACCTCCCATCACCAACCCCATAACTTCACACTCCCTCAGACTGTGGGACTCAGTCAAAACACAATACAGTCTCCTTTCGCCACACTTACCACTTATGTCCATTTTTGACAATCCATCCTTTACCCCTGCTTTACATTCCCCGTCGAGATTCAGGGCTTGGACTGCCCGTGACCTTACCTATTTCTGGCAACTACAATCTGACTCGGGAGTGACAACCTTCCCGCACCTACAGGAACATAAACAATTGCCGAACAGGGAGATATTCCGATATCTTCAAATCAAAAATGATGTGACTACATCCTCCCCAAAACAGGGGGACACAAGATTAATGTCCCCCTTTGAGAAAATTTGCCGTGACGACCCACACAGCCCTGGACTTATGTCGCTACTCTACGCCATTCTAGTCTCCCCCACGGATACGCCTCCCCCCTCTTATATGGCACGCTGGGATGAGTACCTGGAGTCGACCACGACAGACGAAACTTGGGAACAATCCTGGACTAACACAAGGAGTAGTTCGAGATGTGTAAGCATGCTGGAGATTAATTATAAGGTACTCATGCGCTGGTACCTGGTGCCTACTAGAGTGGCTATCTTCAACCCCCGTATGCTCTCCCAATTGCTTTCGGGGATGTCCCGATGCGGGCACGTTTTTCCACATCTGGTGGAGCTGCCCACATGTCTCTGACTTTTGGGACCAGATATTTAATATACTTTCGTCACTGTTTTCGATACCGATATCTAAAGACCCTCACTTTGCACTTCTCAACTGCAGACCAGAAAATTTATCCCGCAGACAATTTGACCTTTCAATGCATATCTGCACCTCCACCAAACGAGAGATTGCAAAGAACTGGTTGACATCTTCCCTGAGTCTCAATAGTGTAGTCCATCAGGTTCATTGGGTTATGGCTCACGAAAAGCGTACTGCGCAACTTAGTGATAAGATGACCAAATTTGAGAATACCTGGACCCCGTGGATAGACAAATACCTTGCACCAGGTACCTCTCACCATCTATGCACTATCTAATCTAACCTACCGTAACAGCCTAACACACAGTTCATTAACGCCAATGTACTGTCCGGGCCTCCTTTTTCTTTCCCCCTTTCCCTCCTCTCTAACACCTTACTCCCCCTCTAACTGATGACTCCCCCCTATCTCTGTGTGTCCTCCCCATCCTATGTTGTCTTGTCTGTGTTCAGTGGTGCCGTAGCCTGTTACTTTCACAGACCGGCTACAGAATACCCTTGAAGCAGTCTGAATAACTATACTCTTTGATATTCCATAGCAATAATAGCTCTAAGAGTACTTAAAGCACACCCGGAGTACCCACTACCGTACATCCCTTAGGGTAGCATAACTTACGAATCGTTCTGTTCCAACGTAGTCTCAACTACATGATATGTTGTAACTATCCAAGTTGCTGATATTCGGTATATGTATGTTAAGGTTTTTCCCCTGGATTGCTATATACCACATTCATTGCTAGGTCAGGGAGATAGTTCAATAACAGATAACAGCCTCCCATATGATATGAGTTTGTATCTAGATACTACCACTGTTTGTCATACTGTCATTACTACGGTCTGCGCACCGCATACTGAGATGTAATGTCTTGTCGTCTGATGTCTTTGTACTGCAAATAATAAAAACATTTATATCGAAAAATACTATCATGAAGTCATAGAATATTGCATCATAGAAATTGTATTTACATAATAAAACAATTACATTATAATGGTACAAATGTCTTTTACGTCAATACAATTTTCATTCCATTTATAAAATATGTGTTAATGTTAGCTTGTGCTCTACCTGACCATATTTCCAAGATTCAAAAAATGCATAAAATGTAATTGCTGTAATGCTTGAAATAAAATAAAATATTCATGTGAATTTTTAAAGAGAGTATTGCTGTAAATCTAAGATGAAAGCTGCATGCTTTGGCAAGGCAGGATCATTTTTTTTTATTTCAAAGATACTGAAATCTTTCAATGGGTCAGATAATATTTGAAAACCCTAAAATACTCCTCATACCGAGCTCATAAAAGGTAACTCTGGATTACAGGATGTGGGTGGACATGAATAATGGATAATTAAACACACTTGAAGGTCAGCTATCAAGGGGATTTGAAGATCATGTTTAATAATAATTCTGTCTATATCAGCATTTGGAGTTAAAGCAAAGAGAATCACACACATTAAAAATTATAAATGGTAACATTTCTCCTTGCTGGCTATACAGTAATCAAGCAAAAATATATGGAAGATATTCTGTATATAAATTTAATATA
>NW_017307654.1:167980-224322 GCF_000935625.1 Nanorana parkeri
ATATATATAATATATATATAATTGACATGTCCCTTAAGAGCAAATAAATAAATGACTGACCCTCTTTTGGTGCCCAACCCAAACTAGTTTATTTGGTCTTCTGCACTCTTGGGAGTGTAAGATTAAATGTAATTGCAGAAAAACAGTTGTGCTCAGATAAACCAGAAGTTCGCAGGCACATCTAAACAGTAATTAATCTCAAGGAGAAATAGAACCATATCAAGAAATTGAACCAGTCATGCTGCAAATTGAAAATCTTCAGTGTGAATCCTTATAAATAATGCCTATTAGAATTATTTTGAGTCATACACAAAAATAAAGCTGGAAAAAACTATTTTAGTTTGACCGTGGAAACAAACATTCCCTGAAAGCATGGCAAATAATATTGAATTGCTTTTCAGTATTATAGTGCATGCAAAACTAAACGGAATAAGTAACATGGTCTATTTGATGATTTAACATATTGTATATTATGATAATTAGGTGTTTTCCTCCATGGTATGGTTGTTTGACAAGTAGTGCAGGGGTTAACCATCATCACAGTACATTAGCACACCAAGTACAGCTGTATGTGTTGGCCTAAAGCAAAGTCCCTAATCATTTCAGAGCATGAGCCATAAACAATTATAAAGTGAACCACACAAAAAAATGTTTTTAATAACAATATTAAATACTTAAATTGTAAGTAAAATAAAAAAATACTGGTAGGTAGAGATATTTGGCAGAACAGACAGAGTCTCCTCTGTCAAAACAGTTATCCTTCTTTCTTCTAGCGATTTTTAATTTTCTTGTGTACACTGTATGGCGGTTGCATGGGTCTGACACCGGTGTGGCTCTAACTCCTGTGTGCATATGCAGGAGTTACATTATCAGTGGCCACCCAGTGGTAGCAGGGAACTTAGCGAGGGACACAGGATTCATCACACAACGCTGGAGAACTGCACACTTGTAAGGTACATTTGCCATAATGCGCAAGTATGCTGTATGCTGTGCCATACTTGCTACACAAGTGATTACAGAAAGCTGATATAAAGACACACATACATATCTAAATTTCAGCTCTAAAGTATAGTATAAGATAAGTAGTTTCGGAAATCATTATCAGTGGGCACTTAGAGCTATATTTGGCTCTGAAATCATTTGCTGGGGATCACTAAACTAATGGCTATCTGCTGCTAAAAGACATGGCATATTTAGTCAAGATGTGCTCCAGTACAGGCCTAAACTAAAGTGATTATTTAGTCAATAATAATTAGAGTACAGTAGATAGGGAAAACAAGCACCTAAAGGTGTGTAATAAACTCACCTCCCCGCGATCCGGTGCCGGGGATCCGTGGCCGCCCAGCTCCACCATGCTGCTCCCCCCTCGCTCGTCTCATCGGCTTAAAATGCGGGAGTTTTAATTGCTCAGCGTCCAACTCGTTGTGGATACTGAGCAATATGCCTGCAAGGCTGACAGATCGACAAGCACTGCCTGATCATGCCTGCCTCCTCCTGCAGCCCCAGCAGACCTTGACACAGCTATACTCACCCACAGGTCATTAGCTGCTCCTGGATAAGCTGCCACATCTGAAGGACTCTGCACCTTTCACTATCCCCATCTTGGATCCTTACATCCCAGTTACCATCTAAAACCGCAAGTACTAAAGGTCATAAAAGACTTGTTAAGACTGCCATTACCAAGAGTTACTACTATATTAAACTTGCACTATACTTCATGTGTGATATATAAATCTCATCTACTGCTAAATTGAACTTGTCTGTATGCAGAGCCATAGACTTAATTACTGTCAGCCGTCACATAGCTGCTTAAAACAAATAAGCTTCAGAGTTGAATGCACCATAATGCCATGTTAAAAATGTGTGGTACTACATATCCCAGATACTGCATTGCTCGTCGTCAGCTGCAGTGGGATGATTAGGGGTTGATTCATCTTCCACGTGTGGAAGGAAGTTATGACAGGATCTATGGCACTATACTTACTAAGAGTCAATTCCTATGCTGCAGTATGAGGCAGTTTTTGTGTGAACTTCATATTATTTGCTAAAGATTTCTACCTATTCGAATACGGATCTATAGCATACCCCCATTCTATTGTGCATTCATAGTGCTTGTAAATATTTCCTCGTATATGAAATAGGTTGAGAAAAGCCTAAATCCCCGTGGCAACCTATAAATCTCATCTGTTTGGAAAAAATCAGTTGTTACTGCAGATTGCCTCTCTTTTGTTACGAGAGGGGTTACTCTCCAGTTTAGTGGGAAAGGCCTAAAGGGGAAAGGCTGCTCCTTGCTTGGTACAACGCATAGCATCCTCCTTACGTTATTTCATTCCTTTTCATTTTCTCCAGTTAGATTTAATTGTTCCTCTGACAGTATGCAGTTGATACACCAGAAGTGAATCACAGTAAGACCCCTAATATCCATTACGATGCATGATGGTAAACAGTTCCTACAAACGCCTTCCCTCTTAATTGAGCGTACGACTGTAGGACTGAAACTGAACCACAGTCCCTAATATAATATAAACACCACTGACTACTAGGGGGCCATAGAACGCATCATGCTAGCATCTGTAGATGAGATCCATAAAAGACGTAACTTCTGCTACAGTATTACAAGGTGTCGGCATATACTGTATACTTACATACCCTGGGAGGCCGAGAAACCAAGGCACACTTGTTATAAAATTTCACATACAATCTCTCTTGTATTGGAGAGCTCAGGCCTGTCATTTTCATCTCTTTGTTCACTCTTGTTCCATTACTACAAAAACTTGTAGCCAACTTTCAGTGCAGAAGTGTTAACATCAGAGGGAGAGAAAACATATAAACAAAGGGCCCAATAGTCATCCCAGATTAGTAGACTGCACTTTTATAGCCTATTTAAAGGAGAATTATGAGGTTAGTGCTTTTCACTCAGCCTCATAATCTGAGCCGACCTGTGTCAATGAAACTGTCACAGGTCGGCTCAGTAGATCGGGAAGTGAGCGAACACATACCGACACTTGCTCACTTCTCGATCCTGTCACTGCAGAGAGCCGTGACAGGGGAGTGACTGGATTCTCCCCTCCCCTGTCTGATCCTCCAGCTCTGACTGGCGGAATGGACGTGGGATGTGGCGGGTACAGCTGGCTCTGCCTCTAGACAGGCAGAGCCAGCTGTCACTCACGCAGCCAGACATAATTGTCGGCATCCGTTTCAGCAGTGGCATCTCAGTATACCGCAAGCTGCAGCTCGCAGTATTCTGAGCTTTGGGTAACGGGAGGACGCTAGTTTGTGTCCTCCCGGTACCCTTCGGAGAACTATGGGGAAAAGCCATAACCCCATAGTTCTCCTTTAAGTATATGTACAGCAAATCACACTTCCAAACTTTAAAAAAACGTTCATGAACTAGTCTCAGCATCTGCAAGCACAACAAACTAATGGGGGTGGACATATAGTGAATCATGAAGGAAAAGTGCTCGATGGCTGTTCTAAAATTCAAATATCCGATTCTACTTTTTTTTTTTTAAGTAGCTGAATAAAAAAGTTGTGGGAATGCTTGTGCTTCCACATACTGCTTTACTAACAAGATGCTACCTATATACTACTTGCCTGGGATGAACACAGAGAACCAAATGCTCTCAAAAAGGTTTTATTTAGCTGCTAAAGTAAAAGATGAGTTAGTTATTGGAATTCCAGTTCAGCCTGCTAGTGCTTCTGCCTTCCCAAATGGTTTACTCAATGACTTCCACTTGTGGCACAACACACAGGTCTGTTTTATACTGAATAGGTCTGTTTAATTGCTCTAGACACAGTCCTTTTTAGTTGTTGAGCTTTATTGAAAGCTCTTGACTTCATGACTTTCTTCTACAGAGACAAAAAATTTAAATGAGAAGTGCCCACCAGCTGATTTTTCAATGCTAGAATGCTAAAAAAAAGTGTACTTCAAATGAAAAGTAAGGGAAACAGTTAATTCCCCAATCTGAAGGTAAAACTCTGGGTCATTATATGGTTTATCATCTTGTGGAGTACATGCTTTTAATCATCAATTATTTGTAAATTATATGAAATGCTAAATTTGAAAAGTAGTGTGCACTTTATTTCTTTTTTTTTTGCACTTTGCAGAGCTACTGCAGTTATCTTGAGAGTCTTTTTGTACGTGTCCTGGACCTCAGACAGAGTAACAGCATTGGAAGCATTCTTGTGGCTGATTGTGTTGGTTAGGAATAATGGATTTGGTTTCTTTCCAGTAAAAGTAAGACATTTCTGTGCTAAGCTGGCTTGTAATACTGTATCTTTGATATTATATCATTAAGCAGGTGCTAAAAAACAGATTGCTGGACATGGCATGAATAATCATTATTTTGATTTTAAAATGCTGATTACTAAACTTTGCCTCATATGTGAAATAGTAGACATGTGCGATTCGTTTCGTTACGAATTGAAATTCGTACGAATTTTCCTGAAATTCCGAATTTCGGAGCATGCGAAATCCGAATGGCAGTTTCCGAATTACATCCGAAATACGAAATTCCGTTAACGAATTTCATCGCACAAGTCTATGAAATAGTCACTTTTATATACCTATATAGTGTTATTGGACAAATCATTACATTTAGGTTAATTTATTTGTAAATATCATTGTTTAAAACAACTGCAGTATACAATATCATGCCAGCCATGATAAAGTCTTTGACAAAATGTGTTGGGTGGGAGAATACATAATTATGTACACCCAGAAGGACCAGGATCTATTTGCTGTGCACAGTTTTCTGGTGCACAGCAGAAAGCTGCCCCCTGCTGAACTCTGTGACATAAATACATTGCATGGGCAGATACATACTGACATCACTAAGTACACCTGGAAGTACCAGGCAGAGGAGATTGGGCAGGATCTATTTGCTGTGCACTGCTTTTGGGTGCTGTAAGAGCATTGAGTATTGTGTCATGTAGGAGCCTGATTGTGAGGGGGATCTTCTGTGCTACTTTTTTTGTGCTACTTGACAATTTGTTATCAATGGTTCATCTTGCCCACTGAGTCCATTGAATCAAGGAAGAATCATGGAGAAGGAGATGTCATGAGCACTTTTGGAGCACTTGTTTGAAGCATTTTATACAGTTTGTTGCACATTGACACTTTCATTAACTTTTTCAGTTATTGTTTCATATTTGCACATGATTATTTATTCTGAGCAGTACTTGTGTAATTTTATTTATTTATTTTGATGCTTTACATGGTTTGCACTTTGATCATTTTGATACACTTTGACACATATTCATTTTTTGGGAGATTGGTATTTAAGTGCACATAATTATTTAATTATTGTGTGTTTTTGATTAGCTATATGTATATAGTGCAGTGCAATATTTGTTTTTGATTTTAAGGTGGGGTCATCCACTTTGACACAGCTACTGTGATAGTAACTAGGGTTTAGGTAGGACCGCAAATGCTATTGAAGGGTTAATTAATATGCGACAACAATATGAACATGAGGAAATATTTAATTGTTTACAAACTGTTTCAGTGGCACAGAGTATCCCAAATATGACAGTCAGTGACTTACTCCGAATCATTAAGTATAGTAGTAGCAGTATTAGTAGTAATTATTATTATTGTTATTATTATTACATAGGGTTAGGGTTATTTATATAGCGCCAACAGTTTGCGCAGCGCTTTACAATGTAAGGAAGACATTACAATTACAATACAATTCAAGACAGGATGGTAAGGAGGGCCCTGCCCCTGAGGGCTTACAATCTGAACTAGTAATAGTAGCAGTAGTAGTGGTGATAGTAAAGTCAAATTTCAAGAATATTTCCAAAAATGCTGTTAGTGTAGGCATCCATTAATTCACCACTGTGACCTCTTGAACCATATCTAATCCATATATTTACCTTGCTTACTAGCTCAACTCCTACTTTTCATTTTCTTAGCTGTCAGATACTTTACATGCATTCAAGGTACAAGCTACCTACAAGAAGATAGTGGTGGTGGGTGTTTCACTATAACCTCTACATCAGGGTTTGGGAAGGTGAATGCTACTACTTTACAATCATTTGCAAAGATTTTAATAGGTAGGAGATATCTTTTTGATGAGCAACACACAAAGGCATTGAGAAATATTATTTTTATAAAATCTAGTGCTTTGATTTAAATATTGTTTTGTTTTTTTTGTTCTCCTAACTGTATATTATAGTTGTCACTTTAGTCCTTTGCAAGTTTGATTTTTGTTTTATTAGAAGTTACTGGTAAGATTAACGGGCTCTACTAAACATTTCCTAAGCATCAATTAATCTTAAAAAGACTGAACAAGAATCGCTTCCGGCTTCCATAAAGTTTAAATCATTGAATATAAAATGGTCTGGAACTCTACCAAAATGCACACAAATAATTGAGCTGCTGTTTACCCTTCCCAATTTGCAACATGAAGACATTTAGCTGACAGTAGCAGTAACTTATGAAATAAAAATAATCTACCAAAATAAATTGTCTGGTAGTTAAACAATTTTTTCATCTAATTAATAAATCTTGAAATTATGTAATTTTGCATTAAAGAAGACTGTTCAATACATGTATAATTGGTGCTAATTAAAACTGCGTAAAGGTAAATAGAATGCAATTTCTTCCAAAGTGAAGGCAGTGATGATGGGCACAAATCACATTTCTTTTTATATATATCAGTATATACAGTATATTTCTGTTAGTTTGAGGGGATTTAGGAGGATCTATTAGCTGCCACTGAAGGTGTTGAAGTTCACATCAAGTCTAATGATGACAGTAGTGTTCAGCAGACAGGCCAATAATGGGAAGTTAAAATGGTTTACTAAAAGTGTTGGGATTTAATAAACGGATTTTAAACAAGCAATTAACCCAGACTGTTACAGCCAATGTCATATGAATGGAAAGCAGGAAGATTTAGATGTCTAGTTCTTTCTTCCTCTGTTGTGTTATCAACTATCCTTGTTCCACTGATGTGATCCCCATAACCTGACTGCCACACCAAGATTTCTTGTTCCACCACAAACATTAATTACAGGTCTATTCACAAAAGGGTGAAGAGTTTGGGGAAGGCAGGAGAAGTGAACAACATAGGACAAAATAGCCGATTAGGAAAAATTCTCCAATTCAGCTCACTTTCCAATTCAGCTATGATGTCCTAGATTGTTCCCTTCTCCTGCCTTCTCCAAACTCTTCACCCTTTTGTGAATAGACCTGTAAGTTAAATGTCTTAGCAAAATATAGTATGACAATTATGCCCTCCAGCTGGGGCAGCAAAGGTGAACCATTTCACAAAGTTTAGCTATTGCTGGCTGTACTTCACGTATCCAACTACTGTTTCCTACAAACTTATTGAGTTTTCATGAATTAATTGGTCCTTATGGGAGTCCATATATGCTTAGACTTTCTCTATAACCATGTCTATACCTGCAACATCATATTGAGACATTTATAGACAGATCTATGGATAAACTGCTGTAAGTACAGTTTCAAATGGCTTTTATACAAATTAGGGGTTAATAGCTTTTAATCTGCTGAAGCCACTGATTCACCATAACAGCCAAGTAACTGGTATTTGCAGCAGGAGAGGTCCGCAATGGCAATGTTATAAGCTGAAAATTAAACAAAGAAAAAAAAATGATCTAAAGCAATTTTTGCTTTTTTTTTTTTTTAAAGTGGACCTTTTACCCCCTTTGACTAAAAATCACATCATCATACAGCTCTGCATGCCGATATGAAATCATCTTACACTTATTAGTTAAACAAACATATTTTTATTTTACTTACAATTTTTCTTTTTTCCCCACTTCCTGGTCCACTTTGGCACATATTATGTAATTGTGCCCAAGCATTACATCCTGGGAAGGTTACATCAGCAGAGCATTGCTGGTAAATCTCATCTGTAAACTCATGAGATCTCAAGGAAAGGCATTTTCCTCCCCTGAGATGATGTGTATGGTCACATGTCCTAGTCCAGGGGTAGGCAACCTTGGCTCTCCAGCTGTGCTGAAACTAGTCAGAGTTTCAGGAAGTAAAGGGAGATATATTAATCTGCCCTTAGTTAAAATGGCCACTGTCAGAAGACTGAGAAAGAAGAAAAATAAGGTATGCAAAAATTTAAAAGCTGGCAATTATCTATAAGTATCTGTTTGTAGATTGTCATCACTAAAGATTTCTAAAGGTGCCTTTGTTGTTATTTTGAAGATATGGGTAAAGTGCCCTTATACATGTCTTGCATGCTTTAGGAGGGGTACAGAGATTGATGTGTTCACACTGGAGTTGCCAGGATAGAACAGCCCAGGTTAATTGTTTGTTTAAAATCAGTTCAATAATCCAAACAGTTAATCCTTCCTCTTGTGCTCTCTAGATGTCATTTATTTTTCAACCCAGTGACATAATTCAGAAAAATGTTCCTCTTCTGTGTTTTATTAAAAAGGTTTTCAGCAAATCCATTGTAAAATCAATGCAAAAGGCTTTTTCATGGTCCACTGAAGAGATATCTCCAGGCTCACATTTGCCTTCTATTAAAGTACAATAGACAGAACTATATTTACTCAGGATTATTGCTAAGGGCTCATCATGGGACAATGTCTTCAGAAATCAGTGCCCAATAGACATCTGCATTTTACTTTATATATTTATAGAATATGAAATAATTTCATGTGCTTAGAAATGTTAATAATATAATTTAGTCCCTGTAATAATACTGTGTTTCACTTTTATATAGTTCTTCACAGTTTTTTTTTTACATTATAATGTGCAATATGTAAATTAACACATATGCTATAAAGCATGCAATGCACCATAATGTGACTGCTTCTATCTCTATTATACCCCCCTCCATGACCCGATCTTCCCCTGATGCACCGTATTCCTATGCAAATATTTCCTTTCTAAAGGTCAAAAGTTGCATAGGTCTAAAAGTCAGTATATGAGTATTTGCATAGAGCTAGGTTCATCCCTCACATGACATGCTTATGTCTGACAATAGACTGCTCACTCACCCAGTATTGCAGATGTGTTCCCCATATTAAAGCCAGAAATACATGCTTATATTTTCTTTATCCAACGTGCGGCTGAACTAAGAATTTAAAACAAATTCCTCCATCCACACTAAACAGCATGGATGGGGAATTCCCCGCTGTCTATACTGTATTCTGACAGCGGCCATCGGCTGATTGTCTTCCAGCACTGTTTGACTGAAAGTTTTCTAACATGCTCCTTCGGCAAAAGTCGATCTAATCATCGACATATGACAAGAGAATAGGGTGTCCAAAGCAGCAAACATCATTGTGTGTGTACTCGGCTTAATAAGTACTTATTTTTGGGGGGTCCAGCGTGAACCGGGTTTGCTGTGAAGGTAATTGGTCCTAGTGTGAATGGGACCTTAATTTTGTAAGGGTCGCCATTCAGTAACGGTTCTGCTAGTCATTACTGAATGCCATATTTTTACCAAATATGCCAAGTATGGTATATTTATGTATGTGCCCTCACTGAGGTGGTCAATTTATGGACACATAACTTCTAGGTTTAACCACTTGCTGACCAGGGAGTTAAAGCCCCTTCCTGTCCAGGCCATTTTTCAGTATTCAGCGCTGCAGTACTTTGACTGACATTTATTGCATGAATTACTATGTAATTAAAATTTCCGAAAATTTTGAACAAAACCTCTTTTCCCTATATTATGTCATAAAACATTTATTATTATCCAATATTTTGGTAAAATATAAAATATTCGGCCATGTCGGGTAAATAGACACCAAACATGTCGAGCCTTACAATTGCGTGCCCCCCGCGAAATCGCAGAAAATGACCATGCCTAAAATTGGCCATAATCGACACTTTAAAAGCTTTAACTGCTCATCAGTTTACTGTTATCAGTGATTAATGGCCCTAAAATTATTGCTCACACTCCCACGTGCACGTGATATGTACCATGTGTAACGTAATCGTTGTTTTCGCACGTAGGCACATCCAACTTGTATTTACACTTATATGTGCGTGCACATGGGGCAGGGGACTTTTTTGGGTGTTTTTAACTTTTTAATGTGAGTCTTAATTTTTTTTTTACACTTAAAGGGGAACTATGAGATTAGTTATTTCCACTCACCTCATAGTTCTAGCCGACCTGTGACAATGAGACTGTCACAGGTCGGCTCAGTAGATCGGGAGGTGAGCGAACACATACCAGGTTCGCTCACCTCTCGATCCTGTCACGGCTCTCTGCTGTGACAGGGGGAGGGGCTGGATTCCCCTCTCCCCACTCCGATCTGCCAGCACTGACTGGCAGAACGGATGGGGAGGGGGTGGGTACAGCTGGCTCTGCCTCTAGATAGGCAGAGCCAGCTGTCACTTATGCAGCTGGGCGGATCCCGTCATCTACGCCGGGATCCGCTCCGGCTGCGGCGTCTCAGTATACCGCGAGCTGTAGCTCGCGGTATACTGAGCTTAGGGGAATGGGAGGACGCTAGTTTGTGTCCTCCCGTTACCCTAAGGAGAACTATGGGGAAAAACACTGACCCCATAGTTCTCCTTTAACTTTACTGCTATCACATAGGCATAGGGGGTCATATACAATGACAGGTCCTCTTTATGGAGAAACCAGGGGTCTCTAAGACTCATAATGTCACCTTGGGACCCCCCAAAGAAGCTATAGCAGACAGAGAAATGAAGGCTAAAGGCGGAAGTGATGTAATACACATTACTCCCGCCTTTAGAGAAAGAGGAGGAGAGATCAGCATTGGGGAAATGCTGATCTCCGCTGACTCATCACTCGAAACAGCCGCTGTGGCAGTCCTGGGCCTGAGGTAGTGGAGGGGGAAGCTTTAAAGGAGAATTATGAGGCGAGTGATTTTCACTCAGCCTCATAATCTGAGCAGACCTGTGACAATGAAACTGTCACAGGTCGGCTCAGTAGATCGGGAAGTGAGCGAACACATACCGTCGCTCGCTCACTTCTCGATCTATCCCCGCTGAGAGCCATGACTGTCACTCACGGCTCTGTGCAGGGATTCCCCCCCCTGTCCGATCCTACAGCGCTGACTGGCGGAACGGAAGGGGGAGGGGGCGAGCACAGCTGGCTCTGCCTCTAGATAGGCAGAGCCAGCTGTCAATCCCGCAGCTGGGTGGATCTCGACAGCAATGTCGGGATCTGTTCCGGCTGCGGCGTCTCAGGCTGCGGCGCTGCAAAGACAGCTTTGGGTCACGGGAAAATGCTAGTTTGTGTTCTCTCGTGACCCTTAGGCAAACGATGGGGAAAATTACTGACCTCATAGTTCTCCTTTAAAGAAGCTGTAGAGCCGGCCGAACGCTTGTATTTACCAGCCGATACCGGTAGTTTACATTCCCATCAGGATTCTGCTAGTGTGCGCCCGCTAGAGGGCATGCGTGAGCAGTAGTTTTGTGGCAAAGTTTGCAGTTTCCTGGTTTGTAAGCATTTAGTCCACAATATTTATATTTTTTTTAAGAGGTATTCTTAGGTGCTAACATCTAGCTGTTATGAGTGTGTGACGTATGATCATTCTTTCCAAAGGTATTATTTGCAAAGTGAGTTTTCACCACATTCACTAAGCTAAGAGAAAATTTTCTTGGAAAGTGCAGATTCCCTCACAAAGTGAACAGCCTATTTGCCTTTGGTATATTGACCTTTATTAATTTTATATCATTAGTAAATAGTGTAAATACTTCTCAATACTAAGCATTGTAGATGTAATTACATTTTAGTTATTGGGAAGTTGAGAGGAGGGTGGAGGCCATGTGATCTACAGGTGAAACTAGAATAATTAGAATATCGTGCAAAGTTCATTTATTTCACTAATGCAACTTAAAAGGTGAAACTAATATATGAGATAGACTCATTACATGCAAAGCAAGATAATTCAAGCCGTGATTTGTCATAATTGTGATGATTATGGCCTACAGCTCATGAAAACCCCAAGAACCCCAAATCCACAACCTCAAAAAAGTAGATTATTGCATACAATCAATAAAGCAAGGATTGTACATAGAACAATATCGGACCTCTGAAAAGTACAAGCATGCATATGTACTCAGTACTTGGTTTGGGCCCCTTTTGCAGCACTTACTGCAATTACTTTTGCACGCTATTCTAATTATTCGAGTTTCACCTGTATATACTTATTATATACTTCTCTATGTTTAAAAGAGAACAATGGGGTAAGCGTTTTCCCATTAGTTCTCTTTAGGGTCATGAGAGGACATATACTGACCTCCTCCTGTGACCCAAAGCTATTGCCCATAATTTAGATTGTAAAAGAGCTTGTTGGGTTGATATCATGTAAATACCTAGGATATTACACTTGCTAATTTTGCAGTAGGATACAGCACTAAGCTCTCGTGCATCTGTGAATAGGCCTATTTAGTGTTCTCTGTTTCCAACCTGTATACCAGTTATCAAAGTGAATAGATAGGGCCAGCGCTTCCATTAGAAGTGAAACATTACAGGGGATAGATTGCAGCCCTGCTGGGTGCCATTGGTTGTGTCAAATCCAATAGACAAAATACCATTTGTAGATAACCTAGCAGAAGTGTTAGTATATAAAGAAAGAATCGCTGTGAGAATAAGGCATACAAAAACACATTTTTGTAAAGTAATTTGGGTAAACAGCCATTGTATTCTGTCAAACATTGTCTCTGCATCTACAGGATACATATTGTCTTATGTAGAGGACACTTCTAGTCTGACTAACTTGTTTTCCCATAATGAAAACATGTTCTTCTAAGAGGCTACCCATGGAGCATTGTGCAGTCTCTTTTTCTAGCCCAATTTAATGGTGAACCCTCTTCCTCTCACACCAGGATCCAAACTCTCTCTCCATGCTCTACCCACCTTGTTTTATCATCTATCATCAAGTTCCTAAAAAGACAAGCCCGTTACCCAGCAACCCAAGAGGCAAGACCTCCATTAAAAGGCCCCTACATTCCCTTACAAGGACACTGGCATTATCAGCAAATCTTGTCTAAAATCCTTTTTTTGTCCAACAATGAGCCTGTGTATGGACAAATAGACAAGCATTTGCTTTTAAGCATGGATTCCATGGATCCAAATTTCTACAGAATCACTTGCCCGTTTCTAAAATGTACCAAAGAATTTATACTCTAAAAGCTTTATCCAATAAATATTCATATGGTGCTAATAATTCATTAATTTGTTGAAAGTTCATTGCAAAAGCCAGACATTTAAAAGGCAGGTTTTCTTTTTTAAGAGTTTATTGTGATTAGAATTTTTTTCCATGCTTCAATTAAATTTGCATGTTTTTGCACTGAACACATTTGCCTCTAGTAAATACTCAAGTTCACACTTAGCATATTTGCTAATTGTTATAGTCAACATTTTCATAGCAATTAAAGATCATTACCAAATTGTGAATTTCTCAAAATAGCAAATTGTGCCTTTGAACTGAGCAGTATAATTAAATTCCATTTCTCAAGCAAGAATTATTACAAATGTTAATGCTTATATTTTAAGTACTATGAAACTGTTATTATTTTAACAAAACAAACAAATATTGCATCAATATATCAAATAAAGCCTGCACAGTTGCATATCCATTTCTGGATGTGGATATCAAATGGAACATTGAACATTACATTTTCCAGACATGGACTGATGTAGGATGAGGTTTAGGTAAAACAAGTATAGGATGTAGCATGGGGTCTTGTCGAATATAGTTTGAAGTTTTCTTGAAACTAGGATGAGGTTATATTTCACTAGAGGCGGCTCTAGACTTTGGGAGGCCTTGAGGCTACCATTTACACCCATAATGGAAAAAAATGCAAATAATAATTAAAAATGAACTTTATAAATGGCATATTTTAAGCCATTAACTGGCACCAATAACCACCACCAATAACCTCCAGCAAGTGTCAGGGCAATGATAAGTATTACACAATTTTTAACATGGCTCCTTACTTTGGCTTTTGGTGACACCATCAAGTGTCAGGGCCTCCAATATCCTAATAATACTATTATTCTGCATTGCTGTATGCACTGATGTGATTTTTAGTCCTCTATAGCTGTTGGTATTATTTTGCATTTGCTGTATAATGTATTGCTGAGATTTGTAGTCCTGTATAGCTAATGGTATTATTAACACCATCAGCTATACAGGACTACGAATCTCATCAGTACATACAAGCAATGCAGAATATTGCCATCAGCTACAAAGGACTATAGTCCCATTAGTACATACATGCAATGCAGAATAATACCAGTGATAGAGGACTAAAAATCCCAGCAATACATTATGCAGCAATGCAGAATACCATCAGCTATAGAGGACTACAGATCCCAACAATCCATTATACAGCAATGCAGAATACAACCAGCAATAAAGAGCTACAAATTCAAGCAATACATTATACAGCAATGCAGAATAACATGAAGCTACATACTCTGTATTGCTCACCAGGGCTGTGCGGTCTCACCAGGGCTTGTGTGCTGTCTCACCAGGGCTGTGTGCAATCTCATGAGGGCTGTGTGCTGTCTCACCAGGGCTGCATGCAAGTCTCACCAGGGCTACATGCGGGTCTCCCCATAGCTGCGCAATCTCACCAGGGCTGCATGCGGGTCTCCCCATGGCTCAGCGGTCTCACCAGGGCTGTGCGCAGTCTTACTAGAGCTGCAGGCAGGTCTCACCCGCTATGATTGCGAGGCCTTAGGTGACTGCCTTTAATGGCCTAATAGTAGAGCTGCCTCTGGTCGCCGGGTTTTATTAGATGTAAGGTAAACTTTTTGGCACACGCATAATTACGTTTTCAATGAAGTTTTGAAGATATAGGCTGTTCACTTTGCAAGGGAACTTGCACTTTGCAGGGTAAGGCTTAGTGAATGAGTTGAAGGTTTGCTGACTTCTATCATCCAATCATGTGCAAGCAAAAAAACAGTTTTTTAATATTATTTTAACATGATTGGGTATTATTGCAAAGTGAAATTTCACCGCATTCACTAAGCTAAGGGAAAGTTCCCCTGCAAAGTTCAACTTCCTTTACAAAGTGAACAGACTATTTGCCTTTAATAAATCAACCAATGTGTCTGGGTTCCTTTGAAATCTTACTTAGTGCTTTCCCTATAACAATTTAAACTTGGCATGCAATACTATATAGCTATAATACTACACAGGGCTCCTATGGCTGTAGTGGTGATACCACTCAACGAAACAAAAAATAAAATAATAAAAATAAATAGAAATAATAATTTTTAAAAAGACGACCGCCATCCCATGTGCTCGCGTTGTACTCCCGCCACAGAATGGCATTTTGACAGATGCCGACAAAACATAAACAATTGGGCAGAGCTAGTGGTGACCGCTAACTCCGCCCAACTGTGTACAGTTTTACGTCATCTGACTTTGACATCTGTCGTCATCTTACAGAGTACTGAGCCCTGATTGGGCAAAGTCTTGCACCTGGCCTGTGGTCAGGTGCAAGCCTTTAGCCAATTATATCTTCACAAGGTGCATTGCCTTGTGGGGCGTTTCAGCGGTCGAACAGACCACTGAACGCCCTTATAGTTCGTGTGTTCGGCGAACACATGAACTAGCGATATTCGAGTTGAACTCAAGTTCGACTCGAATATCCAGCCTATCCCTACTAGACATGTGCGATTCGTTTCATTCCGAATTGAAAATCAGATGAATTTCTGCATAGCTGGACATTAGGATGCATCTGAATTTCCAAATGAAAAAATATAGAATCTGAACGTATACGAATTTTTGATCAAGAAAATTTCGGATGCATCTGAAATTTTTTCACATGTCATTTTGAATTAATTAATGTTGTTAAATGTTAGAAAAAAATTGCATTGGGTCCCCTCCCCAAATAATACCAGACCCTTTAGGTCTGCTAGGAATCTTAGGGGGGAACTCAACACCAAAAAAAGGAAGGGTTCCCCCCTAAAATCCCTTACCAGACCTTTGATCCAAGCAGCAGCCTGGCAGGGCAGGAAAGGGGAGGCATGCAAGGCCACATGCCCTCAACATGAGGAGGGTGCTTTGCCAGGGAGGACACCCTGGCAAAGCACCTTGTCCCCATGTTGATGAGGACAAGGGCCTCTTCCCCACTCTTCTCTTGTCAACAAATGGGCGGAGTGAGTCATGACCTCACAAGACTTGTTCCGCTAATTTGTTGACATTCGGGACCAGAACTGTCATAATAACAACTCTCCTCCCAAATGCCAAGAAAGGGGTGGAACAAGTTACTTGATGTCACGACGCGCTCCACCCCTTTCTTGACATTCGGGGGCAGAACTATTCTTTTTCAGCGAGAGTTTGTCAGGTATTTTTTTCTTTTGACATGGATCTACATCGCTGGACGAGGTGATTGACCTTTGGATTACATCGATGAACATTTTTTTTTTAAATAATAGACTTGTCAAAAACCTGTGTTGTGTTTTTTTTTCACATAAAGGTTTTTTTATGGCGTGGTGTGTTTATTTACAACTCTACTGCCCCTTACTCATTCACAAGGGGGGTGGCATCTGGGTGCCCCTTTTGTGAAAGATTCCTATAAGCCCCCCTGCCTGCAGACCCCCACAACCACTGGGCCAGGGTTGTGGGGAAGAGGCCCTTGTCCTCATTGACATGGGTACAAGGTGCTTGCCCCCCTGGCAAGGTACCCTCACCATGTTGAGGGCATGTGGCCTGGTATGGTGCAGGATGGAGGGGGCACACACTCATCCCTCCTTTCCTGCTCTCCCAGGCTGCTGCTCAAATCAAGGGTCTGGTGTGGGATTTTAGTGGGGACCCTACGCTTTTGTTTTTTTGCACTGGTTTCCCCCCTAAAATTCCTACCAGATTTAAGGGGTCTGGCATAAATGGGGGGGGGGGAGCCGCAGGCTGTTTTTTATTATTATTATTATTATTGTTTCTGCGGACAGTCAAAAGTTTAAAAGAAAAAGTTCACTATTTTGTTCTAATGCCACTTTCCTGCAATGAAAATTTGTTCATAAATATCATTTAACTAATTTGAAAGTTACAAAAATTCGATAACAGCGAACCCTGCCACAATTGCCTCCAGATTTACCTCTCTTCTTTCTCAGATATACGGTAAAACCTCTGGTTTTCAGCCTCACTTAGCGGACCAATTAATGTTAAAAGTTACATTGCCCTATCTGACTGGACACATGAAAACCATAATGAATGCAGATGTATCGATGACTGAAATAATACAAGCAATCAATTCTTTGAAGACGCATAAAACACCAGGCCCAGATGGGTTTTCAGCTTTATATTATAAAAAATGTTCGAATAGTTTGGCACCTTATCTAGCGGCACTATTTAACCACTTGAAAGAGGGTTCTGGATTGCACCCTTCCTCTCTTTTAGCTCACATAGTAATGATTCCCAAAGCAGGGAAGGATAACTTAGACACCCAAAATTACAGACCAATTTCCCTACTGAATATAGACATTAAATTACTTTCAAAAATATTAGCCACACGACTAAACCAATTTTTACCAACCCTTATCTATCGAGACCAGGTGGGCTTTGTCCCTAGTAGACAAGCATCAGACAATACACAGAAAATATTACATCTCATCCACCATATGCACAATGTGAAGATTTCAGGCATACTACTATCCTTACACTTACATAAAGCCTTCAAATCTATTTCATGGGACTATTTATTTTACATCTTGAATAAATGGGGATTCTCTAAAAGTTTTTCAGCTTGGCTGCAGAATCTATACGGGGGATCTTCAGCTTCGGTTTGATATTTTCATCATATTCCACCCCCATTCCCAATAATCGGAGGTACCCATCAGGGATGCCCCTTGTCTCCGCTCCTGTTTGTCCTTGCTATAGAACCTTTGGCCTGTCGTATCCTAGCTAACAGGGACATAAAGGGAGTAGATAAGGGGCCTACAGAATATAAACTTCATATGTTCGCTGATGATTTAATGTTAACACTAACTAACCCACATATCTCTCTCCCTAACCTCTTTCAAGATTTAAAGTTTTTTAAAGGTTAACGAGTCGAAATCATCCACTCTTAACATTTCAATGCCACATTCTGAAGTTATTCGGTTACAACAAAATTTCCCGTTCGAATGGAGAGCTACATACATCTCATATTTGGGTATTAATATTCCAAAAACATAAACTATCATGGATAGGTAAAATTAATGCAATTAAAATGTCAATACTGCCAAAATTATTATATCTGTTCCGCACTATACCGGTTAGCATCCCAAGAGATGCCATTAACTCGTTTCAGAGTAAAGTTTTCTCTTTTGTTTGGAGTGAAAAGCGTTCCAGGGTTCCTAGACTCGCTATGTAAGCACACAGGAGACAGGGTGGGCTAGGCCTCCCAAATTTTTATAAATATTACCAGGCAGCTCAGATGGTACCTTTTAGTTAACTTTTATATGACATCATATCGCCCAACTTGGGGAGACCTAGAAGAGTACTCCTGCACCCCAGTAGCACTGTGCGCTACCCCTTGGTTGTCATCAAAAATGCGCCCAATAACAATGAGCCCTTTTTTAACACAAATGCTCAAGATTTGGAACAGTACGAGATACTATAGCAAACTCCAGTCCCCTCATTTAACGCTTCTCCCTTTTGATAGGTAATCCCTTATTTCCACCGCGACTGGAAATGCCTACCACATTTACTTGGTGGACCTCAAAAAAAGTACTGTATTTACATCTATTGATAGAGAATGGATCTATTCGCCCATGGTCTTACTTTCAGAGTCAACTACAAGCCCCAACCACTGAATACTTTAGATACCTACAAATTAGACACTGGGTTTCCTCGGTGCTGCCGAGGAATTCAGCTTGATTGGAACTGACCACTTTTGAGCATGTCTGCCTGAATTGCCCCAACACCCCTAAACTTATATCACTTCTTTACTCCCAGTTAACTGGACTAACACCTCCACATAGCCATAAATATGTACAGAAATGGGAAAGAGATTTGGGTATGACTTAACAATTAAAGGAATGGACTCAAATCTGGGGCTCAGTAGCTACTAGTTCTATTAACATAACTTCTCTGGAAACAGTGTATAAAACTCTAACAAGATGGTACTTAGTGCCCTCTAGGCTGGGCCACCTCCACTCAACGCACTCTGACCTCTGTTTTCAGGGGTGTGCTTCAAAGGGAGATGTTATTCATATAGGGTGGACATGTCCAAAACTGGAAAGATTCTGGACTAAAGTATTTCAATTGATCCACAATCTCCTATCAGTCAACATTGAAAAACATCCTTGGGTGGCATTATTACATCTCAAAATTCCCACTATAACAAACTTACTACATAAGATGGTGACCTATGTTATGCTGGCAGCCAAACAGACCATAGCACCATAGACCATAGCCTGGAATAAACTATCGGTATCCTTTAGGGAGGTCAAAAGAAGATAGACTCCTTTTTCCTTAACGAAAAATTAACTAGTATCTTGTTGGATACTAGCATAAAATTTAAGATGATATGGCAGCCCTGGATTGCCTATGCACACCCATTACTTTCAGCAGAAAGCGTGACCTTGATGTAAAGGTCGCATTTACTGAAACTTTAGATGCTAGAGAGATGTGATACGTGGCCCCGACATTAATGCCAATTTTAGACTATACTATCCCACCCCCCTTCCCTTTAATATGTTGTCTTTTGTGATTTATATGATTTTATGTTTGAACTGTTTGGATAAAAATGACCCACAGGGTGGTCTTTTAGAAGCTGCCCTTGAGGGCCATTAGATGCTAAAGGTTATTTTAATGTAAATGTTTTTGTGGTACAAAATTAATTAAAAAATCTTTGAAAATGAAAGTTACAAAAATGTTGGACTCTTCTGAATCCAAAACCTGAAACAAATTGATTTTCAAACCCAAACACAGAAAAACCAAATAACTAAAAAATCCAAAACTAACCAATTTTTTTGCTGGCTTACAGGTGTGCAAAGATCCCTATTCACATGCATACATGTACACACACTAGGGACAATTTACACAGGAGTCAAGTAACCTATCAGCATGTTTTTTGGAGTGTGGGAGGAAACCAGAGCTTCTGGAGGAAATCCACGCAAGCACAGGGAGAACATGCAAACTCCAAGCAGGGTTCTGGCCAGGATTCGAACCAGGGGCCCCATTGCTGCAAGGCAGAAGTGGATCTGCACAGATATTTCCTCCTAGGCCTTATATTTTGAAACAGGAGTCAGTACAGCTAGACCAGCATTTTTCAACCACTGTGCGCGGCACACTAGTGTGCCGTGAGATATTGTCTGGTGTGCCGTCGATTACAATTGTTCCTGATTTTTAAAAGGAAAATTAATGGCATTTTACTATTCATAAGTTAATGTTTTAATGCATTTATTAATTGTTTCATTATGTTTTTGTTCTTATGCCATTGCTTCTGCTTTAATAAATATTTACTTTATTAATACCTCAAATGCCTTTCAGTTTTATTGCTATTATACTGAATATTAGATATTTAAAATAAAAAGTACTTCTTTGTAGTATAATGAGTCAAATTAAACTATGCACTTTGCTCTCTTTTGTAAACAAGGCCGATCTAGTTTAAAAAAATAAGAACTCTTTGTCATTGATTTGCTTTTTTAAAGGGAATGTAAAAATTGCTTTGTGCACAGTTTTAAGTAATTAATTTATTGGAGTCTTCGTTAAAAAGTGACTGAACCATTGATGATATGGCATCACAGATATAACAGTGGGGTTATGATCAATTCACAAATGAAGTGGCAAGCAATTTAGTACTTCACATAAAGGATAGAAATTGCTAACACTATTACCATCAAAAACAATTTTTATGATTTTCTTTTGAGCATGTTTTCATAAGTGCAATACAAACCCCTTCTAATATCCATCTAACCTTTTGAAGAACAATGTCACAAGGACCTTAAAAGTATTTTCAAATTGTATTAGCTTAAATGTTCAATTTACATGCACAGTCCAAAGACATAATACATTTTTTCTGGTTGTACAGACAGTTAATCATCTTCAACCCAAAATTGGCCTTAGTTCCATAGTTCCTTGGACTAATATGAAATGTACTTGTTTTTTATGTTGCTGCCTTTAATCCAAGGTAAGTTACAAATAATGTTGTGATGGTCTTTGGAAGAGTTGAACAGCATTGGCCAAGCATATGGCTGGTTGGAAGATTTATATATGGAGACCTAAGTGCATTTCCACTTTTGCAGCTAATTTGGGATAACACCTATTTTATATTTGTAACATGTTTTCATTAACATAGGCATACCTTAAAATAATAGAAATTGCTGCTTATACTAGCTTTCTAAACAGAATGTTCCTATGTAATGCAAGCAAACTGGAGAGGTTACCATAATTGACCTTGTACTGTGCTGGCAGATCTCATTATCAGTTGTAAATTAGATTTTTACTCTGTTTGCCCCAAAAATGGTTAAAGATCTAGAAGCATTGCATGTTAATGTGAGGAACCCAGATCCACTGAACCATCCCCAGCACACTTCTTGAGAGAAGATAAGTATACTCAAATTGCAAAGTTGTTTGTACGGCCGTACATTACATTGGCACCCTGTTGGAGGTCTCCCCGCTTAGAACGATCATTGACACAGATGGCTGTCCGGGGATTTAAACCCTCCAGGGTTAACTACATATCTTCCTGAGTTATACTGTTTAATGCCCATGGAGATGCGATTTATTTAAGGATAAGCTACTTCTGGATAAACTTGATCCTTTCAATTGGGCGTTTTTTCTCGAACTGAATTGGGGTGAATATCTTTGTCATGCATATGTCATACAAAAACCCTGTCTGAATATAGAGACAGCACATACATATATTCATCTCTTTCGAAAGCTTTACTATTGGAGATAGTGTGGATAGTGCTGGATACTAAGCTATACTATAATTGGATACGTTCATCCTTACTATTACAAATTTCTATACATCTGGGTTCTATACATATTATCTATCAGGATATCATTCTGTATTGGTAGCTGAGTATAAAGTAGCAGTTTTAAATTATTTTAGATGTGTGTCTATTTATGTATTTATTTTGAATTAATACATTTTGTGGATACAATTATGTGGGTATAACTTGGTTATGTTTTACATATTACTTGATACAGTGATGGGATCTCCATAAGGGGGGCCTGTAGAAAATTTATATTTAAAAGGGAGACCCACATTGGTTTGTATATAATGTAATGGTTTTGCATAACCCCCTTCCCCATGTAAATATAATGTGAGGAACCTAGAGTGTATGTAATCTTTCTATGGGGATAGTCAGAGCTTCCTCTCACTTTTAAATTGTACAGAGAAGCTTGCAGTCTGTCCTAATGCTTGACCAACAAAGGCATCTAAATGATAAGAATTGTTTTTAAAATATTTGACCACAAAAGTGGAAATAAATTTTTCTTCTCAAACAATTGTTTATTGAGTTTTAACAGAGTAAGTATACATACATGTATTACAATCGCAACTGATGCCTGTGGCAAACAGGTCATCCATATACAAGAAAATAATTGGTACATGAAGAGTATCACAATAATGAAGAGGCACAAGATGGTCTATGCATGTAGATTTCAAGAGAGGTCTCGTCAGCATTTATCTGGGCATGGCCATGCTTCTACTTAGGAATACCCATAGGAGGTTCTGGCAGATGGGACGTACATCTCCGCCTACAGGGATATTCCATCAAGCTTGGAGGAGCATGGCCAAAATGTGTTGTTTAGTTGACTAGCGCAGGAGCAGTGACATAGACCAATGGTCAAGAGTATCAGGATAGTGACACTTGTGACAACAAGACATACATCACATGGGGAGACAATAGGAAACATAAAGGAATAGGGGTAAAGGAGGAAAAGAAGAGTAGAGGAGAATAAAAGAGAAGGTCTGGACCGTACTCAGAGGTTGAGGGTGCACCTCTCAGGAAGGTTGCCTGAAGACATCAAATGTGACACAGGCGTCTGAGGGCAGGTGAGTCAAAATATTTATCAATCCACGGGGACCAGATTGCTTCAAATGTATTCATAGTATTCTCAAGTTGGGCCGTGCGTTTTTCTTGGGCCATGATCCAATGAATATGCGTTATTACATGCGAGATGTTAATTGACTTCGTGAGCCAGTTCAGTGCTATCTCTCTCTTAGCGGAAGAGAGGATATGAAGGGAGAGTCTAAAAGCCTTGTTGGAGAGACCGTCCGGTTTACAATTGAGTAGGGCGAAGACTGGATCTTTAGTCAATGATTCTGAGACCAGTGAGCTCATGAGGGTGAAAACTTCATCCCAGAAGCGTGAGACCAGCGGGCATCCCCACCAGATGTGAATATATGTACCTGGGTCAGGGCATCCTCGTAAGCAATTTGGTGAGCATTGAGAGTTATATTTAGCCACTCTGGTGGGCACTAAGTACCACTGCATGAGGACCTTATAGTTTATCTCCAGAATACCTGCACATCGGGAACTGGATTTGGTGTTTCTCCAGGATTGTTGCCAGGATTCTTCATCCATAACTACACCCAGGTCAGTATGCCATCTGGACACATAGGGTGGGGGAGAGGCGTCAGGGAGAGACAACAGAGATGAATACAGAAGGGAGATAAGTCCTGGGCTATGTGGGTTATCGCGGCAAACTCGTTCAAATAGTGAGGGTGTGGTGGCGCCACTCTGAGTGGGGGTCATTTTTGTGAGGAAATGTTTGACCTGAAGGTAGCTGAAGATTTCTTTGTTGGGTAGCTGGTAGTGTTCCTGCAGATATGGGAATGGTTTAATCCCTGACGAGGATTGCAGTTGCCAAAATGTAGTGAGATTGCGTGCCGACCACTCAGAGAAGTTAGATGGGCTACGGAGCGCCGGGCGAAAGGAAGGATTTCTCAGTATGGACATGAGGGGCAAGTGTGGGGATATAAGGCCATGTGGTTTTTTTACAGAATCCCAGTGGGAAGTGACGGGATTAGATATAACAGGCCGTTTTCTGGGGGATAGCCAAAGAAGGTTGGCCAGTGATGTGGGTCGTGCCATTGTATCTTCCAGTGCAACCCAAGCAGGGGACTCGAAGTTCGCATGACACTTAGAGAGTTGGCCAATTGAGCCGCTTGATAATATTTGATTAAGTTGGGGATAGCAAGCCCCCCCTTGGATTTTGGAAGATATAGTGTACTGCAGGAGATTCTGGGTCGGCGATCCCCCCATATGAAAGTGAAGATGCGGGACTGTAGTCTGTGAAGTACAGAGGTCGGGACGCGCACTGGTAGAACTCTAAAGAGGTAGAGGATTTTTGGCAAAAGGGTCATCTTGACAGCGGCTATCTTACCCAACCAGGATAAACGGTAGTTTGACCAGGTTCTCAACATTTGAGAGAGTTTAAGCACCATATCAAGGTAGTTAGCATTGTGTAACGAATGGTAGGACTGGGATAATTTGATCCCTAAATATGGGAGGTGGGAATGGTGCCAGGAATAAGTATAATTTTGCTGCAGGGATTTGACTAGGGTGGGGGGCAGGGATATGTTTAGGGCAAAGGATTTAGCATCGTTAGTGTGAAGACCCGAGATGGAGGAGAAGGCTGTGATAAGTTTCGTGAGGTTAGGTAGAGAGACTAAAGGATTAGTTATAAAAAGTAGGGCATCATCTGCAAACATACAAATTTTATGCAACACTCCTCCATAGGGGATTCCGGTAATATCTGGGGAGATACGGAGTTTCTGGGCTAGGGGTTCCAAAATGAGGGCAAATAAAAGGGGTGATAGTGGGCAACCCTGTCTGGTGCAAAAGTGGAAATACCTTTTAAAGCAAATGTAAACTCTAACTGAATGACATTTAATTTGCTAACACATTGTGTATCATAATTCTTACAGTTTGGGGAAAATAGAGAAAAAAGGGTTCTTGTCTAATAACAAATATAAAGTATAAAAGTAATCTTAAAAGGAGAACTATGGGGTTAAGGCTTTTCCCCATAGTTCTCCCTAGGGTAACGGGAGGACACAAACTAGCGTCCTCCCGTCACACTAGGCTCAGTATACTGAGACGCCGCAGCTGAAGCGGACCCGCCCAGCTGCGTGACTGACAGCTGGCTCTGCCTATCTAGAGGCAGAGCCAGCTGTACCCGCCCCCTCCCCGTCCGTTCCGCCAGTCAGCGGTGGCGGATCGGAGCGGGGAGGAGGGAATCCAGCCCTCCCCTGTCACGGCAGAGAACCGTGACAGGATCGAGAGGTGAGCGAACGCCGGTATGTGTTCGCTCACCTCCCGATCTACTGAGCCAACCTGTGACAGTCTCATTGTCACAGGTCGGCTAGAACTATGAGGTGAGTGAAAAGCACTCACCTCATAGTTTTCCTTTAATAAGAGAAGTAATCACCCACACAGCAAGGTCCCATGCATCAATCTGTCCTTTTATTGACGTCAGATACACATGGTATCACAAGCATGAAGCGACATTTCGGAACCTAACATGATCCTTTCTAACAGCTTTCTTACGTCTTAGACAAGTATTTGTCTACTGTCACCTTTACATATATTACATTATTCCATATTTCTATTAACACAGTCTTATTGTTTGGATGGGATTCGAATGAGCTCAAGGCATTTAATGGATGAGTCCACTTTCTCAGGGGCAAAGAATGAGCCAATACTGAAAAAAACGTACAATTATGTATCAATGTCAGGAAATCTAATACATAATACAGTGCATATAAATAACTTGATCATATTGAGTATCATGTTACTTCAAAATTTGCAATTGTTCCTCTAAGTTTGGAGCCATCCACTTAAAAAAAAAATTGCCATGATAGAAAAATATTAGCAATATCTATGAGACGGATCGAAACATATGTCAGCAGGTCATAGTCAGAATTTACCTACCCTTTATGTATGTACAGATATGTGACCATATTAGAACAATTGCCCCCGTATCGAGTTGAATAAAAAATAACCCTCTGTAATAAATAAGAATGTTACATATTACTCCCTCAACAAGTATATGTCTTTATCTAAAAGGCATATAGCCGAATCTACCACAAAATAGAGAAATGAAGGCCACAAGCCATTTGTTGATGATTTAGCTTGAGGGAGAATAGGTCATTCAATGCTACAGATAAAAGCTGATGTGGAGAGGGGGGGACAGAAAAAGATGTAACTATAAGCCCTCCAACCCCCCCCCCAAATGCTACAAAGAAAAGGCGGGGGGGAGAGGGGGGGAAAAAAAAAGATTTAACTATAAGCCCTCCAACCCCCCCCCCCACATAGTAATATCATTCATAGTGTACTGACCTTGCTTTCTGAATGGGCCACTTCCCACCTGCCAGTCTAAGCTAATGCTGGAACTATCCAACTAGATCCAATGTGCAGCATTGGATGACCTATCCCCCCTAAAGCTAAAAAGTCAACAAATGGCTTGTGGCCTACGTTTCTCTATTTTGTGGTAGGTTTGGCTACATACTTTTTATGTAAGGATATATACTTGTTGAGAGAGTAATATATAGTATTCTAATTTATTACAGAGGATTATTTTGGATTCAACTCAATACAGGTGCAATTGTGCTAATATGGTAACATGTCTGTACATGCATATAGGGTAGGTAAATTCTGACTATGACCTGCTGACATGTTTTAATCTATCTCTTGAATATTGCTAATATTTTTCTATCATGGTAGATTGATTGATTGATTGATTGATGCCCTGGGGGAAGCCACATTAGACTGTTTCTACACCAGCCCACCCAGCCAACAATAGTTGATTTTTTTTTAAGTGGGTGGCTCCAGATGTAATGTAATATAGTGGATGGCTCCAATGTAATGTAATATAGTAACAATCAGAAAAGTTGAAGTAAGATGATACACAGCATGATCAAGTTATTATTTGCACTGTATTATGTATTAGATTTCATGACATTGATAAATAATTGTACTTTTTTTAGTATGCCTCAGTCTTTGCTCCTGAGGAAGCAGACTCATCCAAGAAACGCATTGAGCTGAGTTGAACCCCTTCCAAACAATAAGACTGTGCTTAATGCCAATCTGGTATAATGTAATACCGTAAACGTCCCACTGTCCGGATTTCAAGCAACCAGGAATCTCAAGCAAACAGAAAACAAATTGAGGACTTAATATGGCCTCATTTTTATGCCAACTGGTTGATAGACATGTGCACACTGAAAAATGTTGTTAGTAACCAAATTTATTTTGTTGCTTACAAAATTCTCTGTGTACATCTTGCTGCGGCCGATGGCTAGATTCTGCAGCTGGCAGGTGAATGTAAACAATGGGCAGTGGGCATGTGCAATAGTCAGCCTGCTATTGGCTATGGCAATTTGAAATAGCCAATAGCAGAAGCTAGCCAGCAGATAATTGGGCAGGGGGTGTTGCTTGAGTCAATAGTAACTCTCAAGCAACCAGAAACTACAGTTATCTGGCATCTATCAATCCACATGGGTACTGGATAACTGGGAGTTTACTGTATATGGAAAGGTGACAGTAGCCACACAAATAATTGTCTAAGATGTGAGAAAGTCATTCTTGTGGTATGGGATTATATGATGAGGCTTAATAGCCTATGGGAACCATGTTTTTGTTGATGTATTGAAGTATTGTCTGTCTGTTTTGTTTTTTTTTGTTTGTTTTATGATGGAGCATATGTTTAAAATAATTGTGTATGATAACCATTTTGTTTAAAATAGAATATTTGTTTTTGCATCTTTTTTTGCGTTGCTGCTGATCAGTGCTGCTGATCTCTTCCAGACTCTTTGTAGCCACTTGCTACGGGAGTGGTTGCATGTAATTTGTCAGGTAATTTGTGGGTTTCCTCATGGTGACAACAGTCAATCATGTTAGATAGAAAAAAACTGCGCTAGGAATCAAATAACACTCTAAGAGCAGCTGTGCTTAATAGGTGAGTACACCCAAAATAGGGGGAAAAAATAGCACTGTGCTTCAAACTCAAAAAATATTCCTAAAATGTGAGAAAAATAGTATGAAATGTGAAATTGTCACAAAGTGATAAACAATTTTGTGTCATACACAACACCTGTGTTGCACAATGCCTGTGCTGATGATAGTAAGAAAAAGCTCTAGGTCTAATGGTCTAGACACTATAAACCATAATAAACATAGAAAAAAATATGCTAGTACATCTCATAAAATGTGTACATATAGAAAATCCTGTGTTAAATCTCACAAGTGATGTACAACTCCCACTTCATCTACATATCCATATGTGAGGTCCATTACTTCTTGATACAATAAAGTCCTTGTGTGATATATGTCCAATATGTGAGGATATATCTTACAACTTTTATAATCAACACCACGTCCATGAATGCAAAAACAATTAAGATCGGCCCATCTGATGCATTTCGCCACTTTTGACTTCCTTTGAGGCGACGGTCTGCATACGAGCATTCAAACTCCTTTTAACTCCAAAATCATGCCTGAGTAATGTGTGCTGGATGCCACTTATGGTTTCCAGTGAAAGCTTGTATGACAGGGTGACAGGGTGACAACGCAAGAGCTCAGCTGGGAGACAGGGATATAATACTGTCACCCTATAACAGGAAGTAACTGAGCAATGAGCATCATGGCAGGATCACTAGGTAATTTTATGGAGAAGTTTCAGATTTAAAATATTGAAAATTACTTTTGAAATTACATTAACACTCATGAGTTATCACTCATTTGAGCTTTTAGTGATTTAGTCTACATATACGTTAACATATGATAGCATGTCTGGCTATCCAGATATAACCAGACAACTATAGGGTTTGCTGCTTGTCTAGTGTAAGAGCCACAGGAAGACACTCATTAGATACAAGTCTGAAAGGTCAAACTAATTATTGTACACTGACAAGAATATACTGGCAAAAAAAGCATGGCTAACACTGTGCAATGAAATTAGTGACTTGAAGAGATGGTATGAAACTTTGTAAGTGCATGTACAAGGTGATCTAGTGAAAGGCACATGTACATGTCAGAAACATGTGGGAATAAGGGATGTTCTGTGCTGGACAGAAATATATTGTGTGTACTTTGAAATGTGAAATTATATAATTGAGAGGCTTTGAAGCTATGTAATATGAAAACCAGCATGAAACATGTAATTTTCTTTTGAGATAAAGCACAATCAAAAACACAGAGACTTGAGTACATACTTATTAAATCGGCATGTTTTTTTCTCAACTCTGCACTTTATATGGAGTCTTTTATGTTAATGTGCAGATCTTGTAGAGCTAGGGCAATTTATATGACATTAACAAGCCACATGAAAAAGCAAAATACTTTACAATTTTTTTTGCCCAAGGTACCCCTGTATGCTGTTCCATTACAGACTATCCCTGTTATGATCCTCTAAAAATCCCTGTCTCTCCAGTCTACTGCTTTTTAATAGTGCCTTGCTCAGCCAGTATGTTAATTCTTACCTGCTATCTTATATAGAAATCTGTCTGTTAATATCCTGTGGGAGATGTAGTTTCAAAAATGAATGCATATTATAATTAGGTCTAGCAAAGTCATGCAGTCCGGGAACAGTAATCTTCAATTAATTCAAAGGAGTCAAAAGAAGAAAAAAAAAGTGACATTTAAGAAGCAGTACACAATGTCAGTCTCCTTCTCTATGTAGAAGGAAACCTTAAAGTCATGTTGTGTACTTTCTAATATAAAAAAAACATTAACAATCACAATGTATTCATTATTATCCCTCTCTCTCTCATTGGAGGGAAAACAAAAATCTACCTGTCACATACCTTGCTGTGAGCCTAAATTGACAAGGAAGGCTTGCCCTTGCAGCTCTTGTCTGAATACCCTGGAGATGGAACATAAGGTCTACAAGTGCCTGAAGCTGATGCTCTAGATAGCAGGTTAGATGGTGCAGAGATCTGGATGCTGGACATGGTAGAAGAAGCCGACTATCAGGTGAGGAAGCTAGCAGTGAGTGGTCAGCATTAGGGTAAGTAGATGAAGCAGAGTCGGAGACAGACCTAGTGGGTAACTTGTAGGCAGGTGTAGTACAAAATCAGGAATCAAAGCGAAGTCAAGAGGAAGGTCGGGTTACAACTTGTGACCAGAGCAGTACCAAATCAGAATCCAGAAGAATGGTCAGTGGGTAAGCCGGGGTCAGAAGGCAGGCAGAAAACAGAAGGGTCAGGAAACAAGCTGGGTCAAACACAGATTCAGAAGTAGAGTTAGACAATAGCATATGGAACAGCAATGTACAAGTGCAACAAACATCCTTGAATAGCCGGCCTGGTACCACTGGCAGGAATGTGTGTGTGCTTGTCAGCGCATGCGCGCCGTGACCTAGTATACACGTGCTTCTTTATTTATGCGCATATATGTGTGCAATATTGGCACCATAACGCTTTCTTCAAGCATATTTATGCGTAATGGCTTGTGCATCAGTATTTGCAGAAGCTGCACTATGGACACCAACTGAACCATTCCCAAATGATAATGTCTAATACACCAAGCATACAGGCTGGAATCCCAATGGCAAGAGCGCTGTAAGCTTACATTTGTAGTTCAGCACTGGAAAAAATGCTGATTAAATTCTTGCAGACTCTGCATTCTACTGCCACTGGTGCCCCAGGAAAAGGTTAAAGAACTGACAGGGGGTGCATGGTGGGAAAGATATGTATAAAGTTACTTTTGTCTCTCATTCAAAATTAGGAGGGACAGAGGTGGGAGAAGAGGGGGGGGTGTTTGCATTTACGTAAAAAATAATCTATATGTGCATATAAGGGACGATATCACGACACATAGCAGGTTTTTTTTTAAATGTGCCACTTTATTTATTTTATTATTATTATTTTTGCAAGTCATTAAATGTATTTTTACAAACATCTTCCATAAGAAAGAACTCCACTCATCTCTAATGCTGATATGAACCAGTGGGGAGGTGACACCAATGTATTCCTTAACTCTAAAATTGTGTCATCCTCCTGACTGTGCTGTTGTCAGTAGTGTATGAATCACAAAAGGGGCTGGACAAAATGACTAATCCTTTGGCAGTTTTTGGCATAGTTCAACTAGTTGTGGACATTGACCATGCTACATATGCCCAAATAAACTTAATCGAAGTACACTTCTCCCCCACTGCCATCCTTTGTCATTTGCTTCAAATCCCAGCAGTCAAAATGACAGCTGAGAGATGCTGTGCAAATACATCAGCTATTGCAACAAGTGCTCTCCAAAAAAAGGACCTTTGGACATTTGCATGTGTAAAACTGCCAATGTTGTCAAGATTCTACTGTGACAACCCTCATTACCTCCTTCTTCCCCTTCTCCCCTTATCTATTTTTTTCAGCTGATCATTTAATGTTTATTTCTATTTTTCTAACCATTATTGTTTAAACTTTTTTTAAATTTTTGCCATTTTTATTCATTAATAATGTTAATGTTGCATAAAAAAGTAGAAAATTGAAAAAAAAAATTTAATTAACTTTGAAATGCTCTATTCCAGAATAGCGGGGAAGACGGCTGCGCATTTTGCATCACTCCCGCTACGCTAATATGGCTGAGTGTTGAGTTATTTTGAGGGGACAGCAAATGTATACTGATATACAAGCTGTACACTCACTACTTTACATTGTAGCAAAGTGTCATTTCTTCAGTGTCGTCACATGAAATTATATAATAAAATATTTACAAAAATGTGAGGGGTGTACTCACTTCTGTGAGATACTGTAGGTATGGGTCCAATTGTACATAGACCCCAAAAATGTTCTACTCCTACATGGCATATTGTTTAAAACTGTAAAGCCAAGTTGTTAACTTTGTGAAAAAAAAGTTACATATACAACACAGAAGATGCTGCATGGCTTTATAATATTAAAACAAATAATTATCCACACTTTGGTGCTCTTCCAAAAACTAAATCCACACTATATGACAGCTGCAGAGACAGAAAGAAGCTTTTAAACTTCCCCACAATATTTAAACGAAGAACACTACGCTTGACCCTTGAGAAAGTCCATTGGATGAAACGCGTAGTGGAGGAGCTACACGTTGATGCTATCATAGCATGTCTGGAGTGGCTTCCGGGTGAAGAGATGAAATGTTTGATTTCAGTCACCCCTGTAGTTTTAACACCAGCTGAGTTTGTGATTTTACAGCGCTGACTGTTCTTTTTAAATGTAAGTGTTCTGATTTTTTGTGAATAAATGATCATCTGGGGGTTTTTACACCATGTGCGATTCTGGTTTTCTATTCCTGATAAAATGAGAGAGATCTGAGAGAGACCCTATGCAGACTCACGATTTCAGCTGGTGGTGATTCGGTGGAGAGCGAGGTATTGGACGCCAGTGAAGTGTTCAGAGCTTTTATAGACTACTTTCGTGGTCTGGAGTATCTGGTGAGTGTGGTAGTGTTTGCGCACTTGGAGGTGGATCACTGGGAATTATTTAATGGTGGAGTAAAGCACAGAAGTCACTGTGGACTATGACATTTTTTATGCAATAATTGTTTCACTAATTCATCTTAAAGCAAGTGAATATAAGGAGTTAATCACGATTTATTTGATTATCACTATTTATGGACATCTTTTGCAAAAGAACAATATATAAGATTGAGTGAAAATTGTTTTATCTATGGATACATTCTGACACAGAGGTGAGACATATACTTAGCGGTTCACGTGAGGGTTGGGGATAGCACAGTGTTCTTTGTTTAAATTTTTTTTTTTAAATTGAATATATCTGTTCAATATACAAGAATGAACAGTCATGAGTATATAACAATACGCTGTCTGTTTGAATATAAATCACCAAAGGTTCAGAAAGAAACAGTTCAAAAACTGCTGCTTTTAGAAAAGACTAGGTGCACTAGAGTTAAGAAAAGGTCATCTCCTTGTGGCTCTGTTTTTACATCCTCCATGCCTCACCTAAAGGAACAAATTATGGCTTCAACATCCTTTTTATGATTGTATGTCCTCCTTTGTCTTTCTAACAGATTGTTTTGTATCACTTTCTGGATTCCATTGAAACATACCCTATAACACCTTTCAGGCTTCACAATGAATGAACTTAATGAGATCGCCAGCAATAAAGAGGAACACATAGGATTTATGGCTGCAGCTTGAAACGAATTTGCAAAGTTCTAGGCTCTGTTAATGGATCATTTGTTAAAAGGGACCTTTCTTTAAGCATGGCTAATAGATTTTAGCACATCAAAACTGTGCTACTCTCCACTAACATTCATAAAATATATGTATGCATCAGCATTTCATTTTGGTGTGTGCTGTACAGCATATTAAGTAGAAGTCACCCATCATTTAACAGTTCCCAATGTGAAGGTCAACATTTTTAGTGGATGATGAGTCAAACTGGGGAGAAAAGAGTGTGATGTTAGAATCTAGAGTTCAAACTACTGGAATCTATGAGCCAATCAGGCAAAGTAAAAATATGAAATACTGTATTCAAAACAATAATGCTTGAAGTATACTCAAATGTTGTTTACATGTTATAGCTATATAAAATATATAATTTGAATCTTATGATCACTGTAAATATTGTAAGATAAAACAAAAATTGTGGCAGGCGTCATGTACTGACAGTGCACTACAACCGCGCAAAACAGACCAGAAAAAAACTTTCCTATGTTAGGTAAACCAAATGTATAATAAAACACACCAATATGTTTGGGCATCTGTTTATATACACAAGCAGTATATCAATCTATATCTCTCCAATTAGCTGCACAAAACCGAGGTCCATAAAAATCCAACTTTACTGTTGTAAATTCCATGCAAAGTTCAAAATACAATGCATAAACCACCATAGTATCCCTCCCACTCCAACACCTCTCACGTGTTTCACCACTTGGACTTAATCATACCGGGCCGACTAGCATGATACTGAAGCTTGGCCCAGAGGGAGATTCCTCCATAAGCACAGTTTAGAGTAGATGGAGGAATCTGTTGTACTTTTTCCATGTGACCATAGAACATCTGCAGATAATCTATAGGTGTATGGCCAGCTTTACATTCATGTCAAACTATTTTTTTTATAAAGTGGGATAGGTTAGAACCTCATTTGTTTTATTACTGCCTGTGTCTGAACAACAGAGATCCTTCCTCACTTCCTGATGCAGTGTCTTCCTTTCATAGTGACACCAGTTCCCATATTTGATATTTTTCTATAACAGGGACAGAGTTTAGTGTCAGTCTTCCAATGGGGTACAGACAGTAATAAAATCTACCAGTAGTTCTAATGCTTGCATACTCTATTCAAAGAAAAACAAAAGAATGTGGCTGGAGCTGTGTTTTAAAATAGATATAAAAACTAGGGCTGCATCAATACAGGTCTTTCAGTATCAAGTACAAGTACCGATATTTTTTTTCCGGTACTTGCCGATACCGAATACTGATACAGGAACTCTCATTAAGGAAACCAGGTGGCATGTAATGGCTCGCCACCTGGCTTCCTGATTAGCCGGGAAGCCGGGCGGGCGGCGTGCAAAGACTTGCTGCCCGGCTTCCCGATTACCAGGGAAGCCATCTCTATCCATCCTCGTCACCAGGTAATGAGGAAGCATGGAGCCGGCTTTCTGGCCAATCGAGTACTCGCCCAAATACTCTATCGGCACCGATACGATACTAGTATCGGTGCATCCCTTAATATAAACCCTAACTGAATAGCATTTCGATTGATACAGCACTGTTTGTCATTAACAACTGTGTTTTTTATTCAAATGCTTGGGTTCACCATTTTTCTCATCTTCTGTTGCATCTCTGTGATGCTGATCGTTTGCAAGTTATTTGCAGCCACTTCCTTTCTACCTGCACTCTGGTAATGGCTCGGCGATGAGTTTTCAGAGTGGGTTTCCTGAAAGTGTAAACAGCGGACCATACCCGATTACTGTCTGAGGAAACGTCTACATGTATTTTTTTTATTGGAAGCCTGTGTGATGTTGTCACAATAAAGGAATACAAAACAAGTGGGAGAACAGACATGTCCATCCTATAATAGGAATTCCCAGAATATGGACCTTCATTTCTTATTTTTTTCATTTGTTTAATGTATTTAGTTATTTAGCCCCACTACAAGGGTATTTGTTTCCTGGAGACAAAACTACGTAACCTTTTATGAGATTTTAGTAAATAGATTTACATACAGCATTCTTTAAGAACATGCATATACTGTATTTAGGCTACATCATTTATAGGAAAACATCTATTTGGCTTTGTACACATACAGCATATTCTATCTCATTTTTTGCACTGGTGAAGTGGTTTAGGTGGCTTTTTAAATGACTCATAAATGTTGTTCTACATCTTCCTGTATTGCTAACATTCTACCTTTCACATTGCTCTACTTTGTGATACCAGCATGCAATTCATCTGAAATAACGATTCTCTCCCTTGTCCTATTTGTTTTTAGCTGACAATGGAGTGACATTAATCCTATAGCCTGTTTTTAGAATTCTTTGTCCCATGTGCCTTATTGTACATTTATTAGGATTAACTTGTAGCTGCTATATTCCTGCTCATTTTTTCCAATTTTCTCACTCATTAATCATTTTGTTTACTCCTCCACACCTTAGTAATCCCCGCTATAGATCGTATTGTCATCTGCAAATTGCATTTCTTTCCTTTCAGACCATTTGTTATTTTACTAATGAACATATTACACTTAAAAGGTCCCCAGCAGATATCCCTGAGGTCTTCTAGGCTGCCAGTGGTTGTTTGTCCATTCAAATTCAATTATATATTGAGTCTCTAAAAAACAGAAATATATGCATATTTAAAATAACAGATTATCATGTTTTTTCTTTATGCAAACCATTGTACTGCAACATTAACCTTTTTTTTTTTTACTTGCTTGCCTTTTTAATAATTTGAATGCTATTTTCTAAAAAATGTAAATACTAGCTCTAACAGTCTGTATATCAGAGAAAATTAGTACTATTATACAGTGTAGTGTCAGAGTAGTATGCAGTGGCGACTCTAGGAACAATATATAGGGGGGGCACATAAGATACAGTCAAAATAGGGGGGCACTAATAATTTTCACCACTACAAAAAAACTAAAGAAGTATATATGAATAAGATTACAAAATACGAGAGTAATGCGGTGATACCTTTTTATTGTACTAACCTAATACATAGAAGACGAGCTTTCAAGAGTTTTTCTTTCTTCCTCAGGTATTGCTTCAGACTTGAGAAAGAGGAAAACTCTCAAAAGCTTTTCAATTTCAGCAAACACCAGGGCTGTGTAAATAATCACCTATAGCGATAGAGGACTACAAACCGCAGCAATACATTATACAGAAAAGCAGAATACCACCAGCTATAGAGCACTACAAATCCCAGCAATACATTATACAGTAATGCAAAATACCACCAGTTGTAACGGGACTACAAATCCCAGCAATACATTATACAGTAATGCAGAATAATACCACCAGCTATAGAGGACTACAAATCCCATCAATACATTATACAGTAATGCAGAATACCACCAAGTATAGAGCACTACAAATCCCATCAATACATTATACAGTAATGCAAAATACCACCAGCTGTAACGGGACTACAAATCCCAGCAATACATTATACAGTAATGCAGAATACAGCTAGCTATAGAGCACTACAAATCCCAGCAACACATAGAGCAATGTAGAATAATAGTATATATATTTGCCACATACCCTGTGCTGCTGACTCTGCGGTCTGCATCCGTCAGACCGTGTAGCTGCTCCTGCAAGTCGCGCCGTGTGCCCGACTTGTCGGCTGGCAAGAGACCGCAGCCGTACAGTGAAGCTGTACGGCAGCGGCCGTTTTCTGCGGGGGGCACACGGGGGGGCAAGGAATAACCTAGGGGGGGCAATTGCCCCCCCTTGCGCCCCTGTAGAGACGCCTATGGTAGTATGTATCCAGGTATTATCCCAGTTTACCCTGACTTCTCTTTCCCCTTTTAGAGCATGTTTCAACACTTGTTTACCTTGCTCTTGTACCAAAAAACAGCTTTATTATTAACTGCATCATTTTCCCCAGACTTGTAACATTTTTGCAGAGGCAACTGCTGGGAGGTCTGTTTTAACTAACACAAGCACATCCCCAAAACTACATCTGCCAAAATCCTTTTTCCTACAGACAGTATATGCTGGAAGTATGTACAACACAATGCTGGTGTCATCATTGCATAACATAAATCTGTGTTAAGCAGTTCAATACACAATATTGTACCACTTAGTAGAGATAACACCATGAGAAGAAAGAGCAAGATATAGGCGGGATGTATGAGCAGTCAGAGGAAGAAAGGTAGGATAAAGAACAGAAAAGAAAGATAAAGGAAGCAGGAAAAAGGAATGAAAACAAAGAAAAGAGAATGTAGTGGTAAACAAAAAAAAAGAAAAGAGAACAAATTCAAGTGGTGTAGGAACAGGCAAGCAGGAATACTCAACTATTGTTATCCAGACATATCCCCCAAGGTGTAGGGGGAAGTAGAATGCAAGTGAGGAATTGGACGTTTGAGACAACTCTGAGAATCTACCAAGAAGGAGACTATTCCAATACCTAAAGGCAACACAAATGCAGTAGAATGTGTCATATACTGGTCATTGCAGGAGGCCACCCAACATTCTGCTTCCATAATCTCATTGACCTTAACAACCCAGTTGACTCTAGTGGGAACCATCGTAAGCTTCCAAAAATGAGGGATTCAGTATTTGGCAGCCTTTAAGAAATGAGGCCAGACACATTTCTTAGATTGCATAGTGGGCATGGGAGGCATATGTAGTAGGACAGGTTCCAGCTTGTGCTGCAAAATATGTATATAATTAGCTTGATCTTTTAATCTAATGTCTTGCCAGAAAGGATATATGCACGGATATCCTTACTAGACATGTAGGAGAGATCCCAGATGGCCACAGGCTCTCCAGCATAATGGTGACAGGGATTTATACACAGGTCTCTTTTGACCTATAGTCTATAGAGGAACTATGGGCCAGTTCAAATATTTGCTTAACTTGAAGTTCAGAAAACACATGTCCCAAGTCCTTTTCCCATTCCCTGTGATAGTAACAATTTGCACAGAAAATATATTAGTTTAGAAGTTTCACTTCTCCGGCCTTCTCCAAACTCTTCACCATTTTGTGAATAACCCTGTAAGTTTTATATATTTTAAATGTGCATGTGTGTGTGTGTAAAACATTTATTTTCGTTACAAGGATTTTAAATTATATTACTGGAACATTCAGTTATTCTATTGTGACTTTTGCTTAAGTGCACAAGTCAACCTTGATGAGTGAAGCCCTCTGGCTACTTTTGGCGTGGTGTTCTTTGCAAGTTTGCAGTTTCAGGCTATGAGATCTCAACAGCAACCAATAAAGTCTCCCTTGATCAATGATTCTGTGAACGTGTAACCTTTCAAATGGAAACATTTACACTGTTGCTATCTTCACTGCAGTCTGCAGGAAACATTATATGCAGAAATACATGGTCCTGAGTGGGGAAGGGGGAAAAATGCAGCAGTTCCATCCATAGGTTTTCTGAAAGCGCTGATCAACTTTGAATTCCCTCTTTTAACTAACCCAAGAGGAATGTTCCCAGGATATGAATGAGTTATCTGAATGAATGTACTTATTGCTCTTCAATCTTCCTTAAGCCTTTGTTAATATGATTTATTTCAAAAACCATGTTAACAGTTACTATGATGTAGACATTTTTATAAGCGCATAACTATAATTCTTAGTAACATTTTAATCAGCAATATAAATAGTTGAATACTGTATATTGTAAGGTGACAGCTTCAAACCTTGGGCTTTAAATTACGGTGCTTGTTATTACAGTCACATTTAGTGCAATTGCCACCATTTGACCTTTTAATGTTGTTTCCAATGGACATCTTTTGGAAATGTCAAATAAATGGAACCTCATTACTGAGAATTTACTTAGCATTGATCTGTTGCTGCATTAAATAAGCAAATCGTTTTTGTTCAGAATCCTACATATAAACTAGGCATTTTCATTTTTAGGTTAAATGAACTTAAGTCCACTATATTGACTTGCCTTCTAAGGATGTGATATCCATGGTCTATCTAACCAGCAACGACGATTTTTCTTGGCCTTCTTTTGGTTTCCACATCTACAGTCATCCTGTTTGGCTGGCCTGGGATGTGAGCAACCCCAGCTCGGTGTACATTCTAAAGAAGTTTTCAACAGGAAGCAAAGAAGCTTTTATTGCAAAGAAGACATGGTGTGGTATGCCTCTTCTTCTAGAAAATGCCTTTCTGCTGGCAAATTTTTATTTCCTTCACTTTTAAGGACATCTGACATTATGAGTGAAATAAATGGACTGCCTTTGTTGGCCTTTTCCCCAAGAAAATACTGGTGGTCTGGCTGTGTCTGGCTTTAATGCTTCAATACCATTTATAAGAAAATTAAGTCAGGAAAAATTTGGAATTTCTATAACTATATGCTTCTGGGTCAGTGACTTAGAAAATAGTAAAGTTTTAAAGGCACCATAATGTGAAGCATATTAAAAAAAAACTTTATACCAACACTTCATCTTGATTCGTTTTTAAGAATAGACTAGGCATTTTTAAGGTACTTTGTGTACACTCTGATAACCTACCTCTGTATCCTGCAATTGTTCCTCTTCTTAGAGGCTCTGCTAAATGTATTTCCCCAACATTGTCTCTGAGGGTCTCTCTGGTGTGATGGTTGACATAGGATAGACAAGATATAGCAAATGGTTCTGCTTGTGTGAATCCCGCAAGCAAGCAAAATAATGTTTTGGACTAAGATTACGAGTTTACATTCTATACACTATACACTATATGGAGAAAAGTTTGTGGACACCTGATTATCACACCTTTATGAGCTTGTTGGGCAACCCTTTCCAAAACCACAGGCATTAATTTGCAATTGCCGCCCCCCCCATCTTTTTTATGGCCTCCACTGTTCTAGGATGGAATTCTTATACCAGTGTTCCAATCAAACTTTTCAAGCCATGTCTTATAGAGGTTTGTGCAACTGAACTCTAAAATTTTTGGGAAGATGTTTATCTACATTTTGGTCACATATTGTATATTAGTGTTTGTATGTGTTTCTTTTCTGCTAAGGGCAAAAATAATGAGCGATATTGTATTGAGATGGTTCTTTATTATATATACAGTATATGTATATGTAGTGTTGTAGTCTATTACAGATTAGATAAAAATATATTTGTCTCCCAAAGGAGCTGACAATCTAATGCCCCTACCACAAATACACACTAGGGGAATTGTTGGTGGAAGTCAATAAAAATGTTACACTGATTATGTTATATATCTCCTAGAATATCCCTTCAATCTACATTATGTAGGAAGGACCACTCAGAAACTAAGATCAAGAATAGGTCAACACAGCAGAAATTTCGAAAATTGATTTTTGGATCACAGTTTATCAAAACATTTTACAATTTCACATAACAAATGTCCAGAACACCTCAGTGTCACACAAATACCACATATTTCCATATCTGAAAACTATGGAAAATATCACAAACTGCAAGTGAGGGAAGCTTTTTTGATTTATACTATGAAAACAGTCTATCCTGATGGTTTAAATGAGACAATCAAGAAGACCTTTCTGACATACAGTATTTGCATTCATGTTTGGTCTCTTATAACATACACTGCAGAATATACAGCCATGAATAAAAGATGCCCCTCAATAAAAATACGCGTGTGCACAATATACAATGAGTGTGCACACTATCTTAACTGGCCTCAAACACCTTGTGACTCCTATCTCTATGCTTCCGGGAAGAAAATGCGTAATTGCCATGAATTGTGCATGCACATACGCCCAAAAACAAGCACTTACCTGAAAAAAAAAAACACCAACAGTACTAGAAAAACAAGTTTAATCTGGAGAAGTAAACACAAACAACATTTATAAGCCAATTCAACTCAGAAAGGTAAACACAAACATCATTATACAAGCCACTTTACCCTGGGAAAGGAAACACAAACATAGTTACATAGTTACATAGTATTTGAGGTTGAAAAAAGACACAGGTCCATCAAGTTCAACCTTTTGTGTGTCTGTGTGTGTGTTGTGCGTGCATGTGTGTAGAAGAGTCCCTGTGTGGTCTAGTATTTAAGAGTACCTGTACACAGTGGTGTATTTAGGTTTCGTGCTGCCCTAGGCAAGCTTGTGTGCAAAGTGCGCAGTTACATTTACAAATGGGGCATTCTAGGATTTTAAATAAACTAGCACTGTTCAATTCCACCCACAGGTCAGCAATAAATGGGAGGTGAGGAGGACAGCATTGGTCACATATCCACCACTTTTCTGCAGCTTTAAAGCTAAGTAAGGGGAAATAATGAGCTCTTACCTGCAATTCCTGGAGCCGCCGAAGCTTCTTCCTCCAGCCGCCCATAGCCTCCGATGGCTGGGTCGCATCTCCATTGGCCCCCGGCCATGTCTCTGCCTCCTCTTTCCCCCAGCAGCTTGCTGCCGTGCCCCACCAACAGCCACCTGATTTGGCAGCCGAGGCTGCCTGATTTTGTGCGCCTGTCACTGGTTTTCCTCTTTGCGGGGGGGGCCCAAAATGCCACCCCCTGCAAAGTGCCACTCCAGGCAAACGCCTTGTTTGCCTCACGATAAATAAAGCACTACCTGTACCCCTGTATGTTACAGTCTTTTAGGATGGTATCTAAGTGATTTTTGAACAAATCAATATTCTTTGCAGATACCACTGCTTGTGGCAGAGAGTTCCAGACTTTAACCGCTCTAACTGAAAATTAGCCCCTAAGCCCTGTGTGGTTAAATCTTTTTTCTTGCCAATTTTAGGTGGTAGACTCTAGTCCTTGTTAGGGAGTTTACAGTAAAAAGTTTAGTGCTGATGTTGCCATCACCACTAAACATTTTGTACAACAAAATCATGTCCCCTCTTAATCACCTCACTTCCAGCGTGAACAAGTTTAGTAACCTTGTCTCATAGCTTTGATCCTCCAGCCCCTTAATTAGCTTAGTTGCTCTTCTTTGGACTCTCTCCAGCTCAAGGACATGTTTCTGTGGTCTTGCGACCAAAACTGAACCGCATACTCAAGATGAGGCCAAACCAATGATATATAAAGTGGCAAAATTATTTGTCTCTACCGTACATTCCCTAAACAGCATTACCTAAGCCAATTTAACCCAGAAAAGGAAACAAACAGCACCACATGAGCCAATTTAGAACCCACTCTTTCTGAGTCCAACCACCGCAGGGACATTCATTGCGAATAACAAGTGATTCCCAGCCATGAAGTAAAGCTGGCCATAAACCTATAGATTATCTGCAGATTTTCTATGGTCAGATGAAATACTGCAACAGATTCCTCTATCTACGCTAAACTGTGTGGATGGAGGAATCTCCATCCTGTTATCCTGTTGTAAAAACTGAACTATAATTAGGGACCCCTCCTGAGAAATCAAACTTTTGTGACTTTATTAGATAACAATGTTGTACTTTTGCACAGCTGAATTTTATATGAACTGTAATTTTATTTTAGATATTTTATATACTGAAACATCCCAGTTATTTTTTATCTATACAGATTATATATATTATATAATTATTTATAAACAGACTGCTGATTTGTATCCGTGTTTATTCTTTACTTTTTTTTTTTTTAATGGATTGCTTAGTATATACTGTATATGATGTTGCTAATAATTGTTTCATTTATTTATTTTTACTGACCTTTTATGAAATGAAATAGCATATAGACTTGGTTCTCAACTGACCCAAAAGTGGATCGCGACCCTGTGTTCAGTGGGTCACCACATGCTTTCCACTTTTCTAGGTGAGAGGCTCCACAGCCTCTCCCTAGCCTCCCCCTAGCGCAGAATTGTCCATTCTCACACCGAGCAGCCATTCAAAATATGCTGCTCGGCGCTGAGTGTCAGCTTGAGGTGGGGTTGGGTGGGGTGGGCTGGGGGTATGGCAGCGAGGGAGCTCCATCCAAACCTGCATTGCTTACAGGTCCCTCACATGTCCTGTAGAGGTGCCTGGACTGGAGTGACATCACATTCTGGCTCCTGGCACCTCTACAGGGTGTGCATGAGAGCTGTACAAGCAATGCACATATGGATGGAGCTCCAGCAGAGCAGCCCACACTGCCGTGCATTCCATTGCAGTGCGACTTAGGTCACGACTTTACACAGGTTGATAACCACTGGCATATAGAATGTTAGAAATATTTATTAATTGAATTTAGAACCTTCACCACACATAATACTGACAAGGTGACAGAAAGTCACAAAAACCACAATAAAGTTCATCTTCTTAAGAAACATTATCAGAGTTTGGATATTTGAGACCATCTATGCTTTACAACATTCACACTAATCCAGGGGCACCTCTGCCTCTACATCAAAAACAACTTATAATATTAAAGTTGAACTTTAGGCCTACTAGTCATCTCCATGTTTTGGTGACAATCCCTGTTTTGAGTTTTTCTAACAATGAACATAATTACAAAAGGTGAGAGATAAACTCATCATTCTGCTCTGTTCCTTGATTATTCAATCACAAGGTAGGGGGGGTAGGGGCAGGAAGGTGACCTAGCTGTGTTGTTTAACTGCAACATAGAAACTCAGGTCACCAACCTGGCTCTATTGTTTGGCAAAGCTGTATAAATCTCAGTAGGTAGACAAAATTACAAATTCTTTGGTAGGTAAAACAACTCCCCTTTGTATAATTTAACGGCATATTTAGCTGCTTGTCTGGAGCTTAGCTTTAAAAGAAAGGAATGTAGAGCAAAAAGCTAAAAAATTATGTTCTTCAAAGCTATTTCGTTCACATATATGCCTCATATTGAGTTTTAAATTAAACAATTTTGCTGTCCATGCTTTATGTTTTACTCAGTTTTGAACATCTGTCAGCACTTAGCCATATATAGTGTATTAGGTATAAAATAAGCTTCCAAAAATACCTGGACGAAATCCTGCTTTAGGTCAGATAATTAAGAAGAAACGTTTGCTTTTTTATCATACTTGAAATGCATTTGCTTCTCTTTTAGTTCAATTTTCTATCTGCTAGAAATTGAATGCAACTAAAGTGCAGCATTGAAAATGGCTCTTTCTACTGTACATGTAATTTAGAAAAAAAAATGTCAGGGCATGCCAAAAAAATATGCCCAACACTTGCCGGAACTATAATCTAAATGTTATTTCATTTTGTTCACTTAATTGGAAAGGCAAGAGGAACTGTCACCACTATGATTACAAATGATATTATCTTCAAGGATTTAATAATATAGTAAAGTTTGGGTTTTCAATTTGTATGTTAGTTCATTTAACATTACAGCATTGCAGTTTGATTTGAATCCATTTATGACAGGATACACTCTTCAATTACCATTACCACCTAATAGAAAAAAAAGCTTATAAATGTTTATAAAACAATATTGTTTTATTTTTATTTGAATTAACAAAGCAGAATAAACACACTTCATTAGTGTAGAAATAAAATGGATGGATTATGGCTTATGGATTCACAGTGATGTTGAACTTTAGGTAAAAATAAAAGATACAGCTTAATTCAACTTTAATACAACTTTACAATTAATTACAACTGTAATTAATTACAACTTCAAATACAACTTTAAATGTATTTTTAAATGCAAGCAGTGTAAATACCTACATTTGACCTGGTATCAGCCTTTTACAGTCCCTGTACAGCAGAGCTAGAGGGTAAGAGGAAGTAGCAGAACAATGAACCAATAAGTTCATGAACCAGCAAGAAGCATGCTGATAGGAAGAGAAAGCAGGGTGAAAGAGAGAGAATCACAGTGCTGTAGAGAAGAAGTTGCTGCACTCCTTACTGGAAACCACAATGATAGGGATGGGTCCTGAAATGACTGCAGATGGCGCCGCTATCACATATGTTTGGTAGAGAAGAATGTCACCAGCACACCAAAATCCTTTTAGGATCACCAATTGTTCATTTTATTGAACAGATTGTCAGTTGAAAAACAAGCGCTTTCGGGACCTCATCAGGCTCAACATCGACAACTAACAAACAAGACTGTGGGGTCTATTCACTAAGCAGCCGAAGGATCTAGCCGTAGCTTCGGCCGATCCTTCGGCTAGCTTCGGCCCCAGGACCCCTTCGGTTCAGTAGAACCGAAGGGCTGCTGTACGGGCTATTCACTATAGCCCGTACAGCTCCCGAACCTGGCCGAGCGGCTCAGTCGAGCCGAACACATATGCCTCGGCTCGGCTGAGCCACGCTGAAAGCCGAAGCTGGCCGACAGCCTGCTTCTGACAGCTGAGCGGAGCCAGCCGTGATCTTACGGCTGGCTCCGGCCACTTGCAGAGAGATCAGGGACCCTGGTTACCAGCTAACCAGGGACACTGATCTCCAGACAGCAAACTCTCCCGGGTGCTCCGGGAGTCTCCCGCTCCCGGCCACCAAGGAGAGAAACACTGCTTTTTCTTCTTTATTCTGACACGGAGCCGTGTCAGAATAGAAAAAAAAAATGTGCCCATAGGAATGCATTGGTAGATTTCTATTGGCTATTTCAATTTGCAATCGCCAATAGCAAACTAGCATTGCACCCACCCTCTACTGCAGCTCTTCATCAGGTCCACCACTACTGATTGACAGCAGCAGAGGGCGGGTACAATAGCTAGCTTGCTATTGGCAATTACGGCAGCTTAGTGAATAGACCCCTGTGAGTTTAAATAGACATACAGTTGTGAGACCACCCATGTAACCGCCCCTCGTCACGCCCACTTGTGACATCACATGAATATATAACATGTTTATATAACATTCAAAAGTAATCAAAACAATATGAATGGGTGGTCTCATAACTATATGTCTATTTAAACTCACAGTCTTGTTTGTTAGTTGTCGCTGTTGTGCCTGATGAAGGGACCCTGCGAGGTCCCAAAAGTGCTTGTTTTTCAACTGACAATCTGTTCAATAAAATTAACAATTGATTATCCTAAAAGGATTTTGGTGTGCTGGTGACATTCTTCTCTACCAGAATCACAGTGCTGCCGCCCCTTACTCTGCCCAGTCACAGGCTGGGGTAAGTACGGGATGACCTGGGTTCATTGGAAGTAAGTTAAATGATGCTGGAGTAAGGAAAAAACATTTGTGGAATGTTTCTGGATTAAAAATTGAAAAACAAAATCTGGTTTTGTTATTTTATCTTTTAATGGGCTAGTCATGTTTATCTTGTTATTTTTGGCTGGACTTCTGCTCTAAAAATAGACTTGCCCTTTAATGTATTTTTTTTACACTAGAAGATTATGAAGGCTGTACTTCATAAAATGTTAGCTGTCTGTCCGTCTGTCTGTCCTGCTCACATACACACCTGAATTAATGGAATTAATGGAATTAATGGCCTGGAACAGGAATGCAGATCAGGAAGTTAGAGAAACATCAGGAGCCTTACCTGAATACTTTTGGGTCAAAAGCTCAAAATGCCAAAGTTGTTGGTCATCATGACAGCCAAACCACCTTTTTTAAAGGTGAGCTTAGCAAAGCAGCTGCTCTGTTTCTCTCTTAACAGGTTTCATACCAGTATGCACCACAAGAGTACAAAACGAAAACTGCAAGTTACTGCTGCTATTTTTTTTTTGTGTTAAAGCATCAGATCGGAGATCTCTGGCATAATTCATCTTGTGTACTGATTTGGTATTTTCTAGATCTGGCCTTCAAGCTGCCTTCAAAGATAAGTTCACAATTCTCCTGTGGAAAGTGCATCATAAATCACACCAGGGGGAATTTTGCTGTAAGACGTGAGACAGACATATCTGCCTGATGTTTGCCTCAGTCTGCATGCATCCCGTAATCAATCTAACTGATTGACATCAACAATTGCAATCAGTTTCTAGAAACAATTTGTGACATTTCCAGCTCTGTTCTTCTGCCAGTTTCACATGACTTTCAAACACTTTGCAATAACCTATGTAAAATGTTCTAGCTGGAATGCAAAGTTCCCAGAAGAAAAGTTGAATGGCCTCCAAATTTGTGTAGTTCAGATTTAGAAAACCAATGCAAGCTGTTGTACAAGAGCTAAATATGCATGTGCTTAGCTGATACTAAGGGGGTTATTCACAAAAGGGTGAAGTGTTTGGAGAAGGCAGGAGAATAAACAATCTAGGACAACATAGCTGAACCAGAAAGTTAGCTAAATTGGATAATGTTTCCACATCAGCTATATTGTCCTAGATCCACTTCTGGTGCCTTCTCCAAACTCCCCACCCTTTTGTGAATAATCCTGTATATTTTGATGATATTCTTACTAAATGGCTTAACTAGTTTATGGAGCTCCATAGCAAAATGTTGATGTCCTCTGTAGCACCTGGCAATGTTAGCTGTAATAATACTGTCATTGATCCTATAGTAGTATTAAACTCTATACTGTACATTGCCCAAGAAAGTATTTCTTTATATGTTTGCCCAAACACTTAAATAGTTAAAAATATATATAAATTTTTTTACTGCAAACACTTTGAAATCACAAGTTAAAAATGGTATACTCATGCATTTACACAAATTTGTGTTACACTTTGCTTTATTCATAGTTTTGTTATCCACACCTCTCTTTGGTGTTACATTACATTACATTGCATCAAGTTATATAGACCTCTTATGCATTTATACAAGGTGTGTTCAAAAAATATGTTTAAATGTTTAAATAAAACAAAATGAATTACAGTAAAAGACACATTGCCATTAATCCCTCTCAAAATAGTTCCCCTCGCTTTGAACACATATAATCCATAATTCTTGCCACTTTCTGAAGCAACACCTTTTTCGTGAGTGCCTTTAGTTGCGCTGTCGTGGCTGCCTCGATGTCCTGAATCAATTCAAAACGTTTACCTTTCATGGTCATTTTGACTTTGGGGAAGATGTCACATGGTGTCAGATCTGGTGAATAAGGTGGACGAGTGCACACCTTCATGTTTTTAATTGACAGAAATTGCTGCACCAGAAGCGACGTGTGAGCGTTGTCATGATGGAGGGTGAAACCATTTTCCCGTTTCTCATGCCGTTTTCGATTCACATAATTTCTTAAATGCTCTAATACGCCCTTATGATATTCAGAGTTCACAATAGTGTTCCTGGGTACAGGGTACTGGGTAGTGTTCCTTGAGTTTTTGATGCTTGGATGTCCCTATCTCTCCAACTGGTTTATAACCATTAAGAAATCGCTTGAACCACTTGTAAACGGTCTTCATGGTCACTCCAGCATCACCATAAACTAATTTTAACATTTTCTGCGTTTCTTTAACACTTTTTTTGCAGTTTGAAAGAAAATGTCATGTTAATGCATTGTTTGTGATCCATGATTTACGGCACGCTTTAAAACACACCTTCTCTCAACTATAGCTCACAACCGACTGACTGCACCGAACAAGTTGAAACTTGTCATACACTGTTACTAAAGTTCGATACACTGCTTCGCATATTGAAGATCCCTGCCTTTCCGTTATATGGCACTCAGCAGCAGCATTCACCATATTTTTTAATCATACCTCATAAATGATGATCATATCCCCCTTAACCTCTTCTCTAGAGATAATGAATTCAGTTCAACTAATCTTAGGTCCCTTATGCATCTTGTCAGTTTAGTTGCCCTTCTCTTTATTCGCTTCAATTTTTCAACACCCCTTTTGTAAACTAGTGCCCAAAACTGAGCTACATATTTCACTTGAGGTCTTACTAATGCTGTGTACAGGGGCAGGATTATGTTTTTTTCTTTCTCTGGAGCAGGGGCATTGCTAGAATTAACCTCCCTGGCGGTATTACTGAGTGTGGCTCGGGGTTAATTTTCAGTACCAAGAGCGGTTACCTCGAGCCACACTTAGAATTGCGAAAAAGCGGCACTTACCTTGTCCCTGCGAGCCCGCACTGTCCTCTGCTGTGTTCGCCCAGCCGATGCCGGCATTCGGCTTTCAGTTTCGTTTTCGGGCGTCACAGTGGGGGGTGGAGCCGGCGGGGAAATTCAAAGTGCAAACATGACATTTACACAGAATACACACAATACAATGTAATCTGCTATAATTATATATATTTAGCAAACTATTTCACTTACATTTTGTCCCTAGAGCTTTGTTTAGTGCCCTGCCTGTACTTTTACTGTACTCTATTGACTGTGGTATCAATCAGGCAGCGCCCCCAGAATTCCCATTTACTGGACCATTTTTTTAATTATTATATTATAATTTTTTATAATTATTTATTATATTATAATTTATGATTTCGTGTTTCAAACTTTATCATACCCCGGATGTCTACTGGACTCTTGTTTGGACAGATTTAATGAATTATTCCTAAGATTTACTAAGAAATACAGGCCTACAATATAAAACAACAAATTGCCATGAAAAACAATGTACCGCTTTGGCATGCTAAAATCCTGCATAACCATACCGCCAGGGAGGTTAAGAAAGACTTGGGGCACCCGAGGGCGCTCAAATAAGAGAAATCATGCAGCGTGCATAGCGAGCTGTGGGAAATGGTGGGTGTGGCCACACTGTGCTAACAGTTGGAGGGGATCAAAGTTAAATCTAACCTGTTCCTGCTGTATACACAGCACATAAAGTATATGCTACAGTCCTTGTACCAAGACAACATGCTTTATTTTTTTTTCATATTAAATGTTTATTAAAGATTTTCAAAATATAACAAAAAACACACATACAATACAGTAAGCATACATTAAGACAATCACATTACATACGATATCCAGGCAGGTGAAATCACTCTCCCATCCTCACCGACCTCGGGCTGTTTTTGCGGCGTGCATGCTGACTCCTCTGCTCCCTGTTTGTTGAGATATGTTCCGATGTTTGTTCTAGTCGCCGACTGGGAGGGTTGAATTATCTCCCCGGTTTTTTTCTTTTTACTGCTCTTTTTCATTCTGCTGGTATGTCAGCGGACCAGTGCGAGCGGAGCAGGCAGTCCAAGGAAAAAAGATAAATAAAATTGATAGCAGGCTGATGCTAGTAGAGCGGGTACAGAGACTCCAAGACGACCGCTGATTAGTCCGACCAAGGCAGCTACAGGATCTACAAGGCGCTGGCTAGTTGATGTGGATGTAGCAGGTGCAGGAGCTCAGAGCACACACATCCTCACTCACTCATGGGTTAGCCACACCCCCCCGACAACATGCTTTAATTACTGTGCTAATGAGAAAGTGCCCAAGACACATCAACTGAAGCACAATCATTTTTAGTTTCAATATATATTTATTAGTATTTCCAACAAAGAAAACAAATGTGCACTTCATGTATATTCAAGTCATATGCAATTCAAAATACATAATGGACTCATTGAAGCAGCATTAAGAATGCCAATTACAGCTCACAGAGTATACTATTTGCCCTTTATACCATGAGTTTAAAGCCAAAATGTAACATAGGGGTCTATTCACTAAGCTGCCATAGCAATCGAGTGAACGACTGACCTGAAGCGAAGTGAGCCGAACGCTGTTGAGCTATTCACTTCAGGCTGGTACGGCTGATTTCAGACGTATATCAGCTGAAATCAGCCGTACATCGGGTGGCTTGGGGACGGCCGAACTTGCTCGGCATGTTCAACCGACCCGAAGTGCAGAAGGAGTTCGACTCAGCCGATCCAACATCTGGATCGGCTAAGCCAAACCTCCGGTAGGCTACTCGCTGCTGTTCTTATAGATGCCGAACAGCAGCTGTTCTGCTCGGTCTCTCTGTGGGACCGAGCAGAAAAATAGTTAAAAAATTAGAAAAATAAATAAATAGAAAACGATTGTGCGGAGCTAGCTGTGACAGCTAGTTCCGCCCAACTGTTTTCTATTGGCCAGCGGTTCTGCTGGCGTCAAAAAAAAGAAAAAAAACATTTTCGCCATGGGAATGCATTTCTAGATTCCTATTGGCTATTTCAATTTGCAATAGCCAATAGCAAACTAGCTATTGCACCCGCCCTCTGCTGCTGTCAATCACTAGTGGGGACCTGATGGAGAACTGCAGGTCCCCTCTACTGATTGACAGCAGCAGTGGGCGGGTGCAATAGCTAGTTTGCTATTGGCTATTGCAAATTGAAATAGCCAATAGGAATCTAGCAATGCATTCCTATGGTGAACAAAAAAAATGTTATTCTGACGCCAGCCAACGGCTCCGTGTCAGAATAAAAAAAAAAGAAAAGCAGTGTTTCTCTCCTAAGCGTCCGGAGCGGTAGAATCCCAGAGCGCCCGGGAGAGTTAGGCTGTCTGGAGATCATTGTCCCTGGTTAGCTGGTAACCAGGGACGCTGATCTCTCTGCAAGTGGCTGGAGCCCGCTGTAAGATCACGGCTGGCTCCGCCCAGCTGTCAGAAGCAGGCTGTCGGTCGGCCAATGGCCGGCCGCTCGGCCAGCTTTGGCTTTCACTTCGGCTCAGTTGAGCCGAAGCATATGCCTTCGGGTCGACTGAGTCACCCGGCAGACTTCGGGAGCTGTACGGGCTATACTGAATAGCCCGTACAGCAGCCCTTCGGTTCTACTGAACCGAAGGGGTCCTGGTGCCAAAGCTAGCCGAAGGATCAGCCGAAGCTACAGCTAGATCCTTCGGCTGCTTTGTGAATAGACCCCATAGTATAGTGGAAGCACACAAGGGTCCAGAGCATGAACAAAGGTAGAAAAGAAAAGGAAGAAGACAAGAGCGAGTAGATGAGTAACTGAATAAGTTCAAAGGAGAGAAGAAAGAAGTAAATAAAATGCCTCACTCAATCACTTAAAGTAAAATAGCAAGAAACTAATAACATGGTTGTAAATATTCCTAAAATCTTTTACCATCAATAAAATTGGGATGAGCAATCCAATTCTGCCATACTGAAATACTTTGCTGGGCAATGTATATTTGTTTGATCTGGATTCATTATTAAGAAAAGTTTGAGAGTATATACAAACCTTGCAATAGATTACAAAATAATGTCAAGTTAAATTGAGTGAACTTTCCTCTTTCAGCGTAATTGCACCATTTCCTGGACAGCATTAACAGCTCACTTATTGTTTCCAACAGTCATTGATTGCTTTCACCAGTTTGCTTATAAAATGTGCACTTTATATGACAATAAGGGTGGAAATAATGCTAAGATTTGAAAAGTAGTATTTATAATTCAGGCAGAAAAAAAATAAATCATCTTTTGAAGGCCTTTCTATAATCATATGCTGCAGGGATAGCAGACTGAGAGCCCAGTGATTGATAGGTGTTAATAGCGCTGTAATAATTGAAAAGACCGCTAATAGGTAAAACATACATTATCAACCTACCAAAAGGGTTTTAATGTTTAGCACACTCAATACCTTTAATTTAAGTTCACAGGGTAGGCATTCTGTTCTGAATTACAAGTAAGTAAGCAAACAAACATTAAGCTGATATGCCAAATTATATGCTTTGCTCAGTCTGATTTAACAAAGAGAAAATGATCATTTATATTGCATTTAATAGTATTTTAATAAATACATTCAGCACTCTAGCAACTTACTGTAATATTTAAAGTGGAAATGAACTAAAAAAAAAAAAGGTTTGCTAAAAGGAACATTTACAGGGTTATTCACTAAGCTGCTGGAGGCAGCCAAGTAAATAACCGAGCCGCAGTGAAGTGTGCCGAACAACATTCAGCTATTCACTATGGCTCAGTACGGCTGATTTTCAGGTTTGGAGTAAGATTTAAAGATGTCACCAGTGTGTTGCTCACTGTTCCCCTTGCATTCACCATGGTGGCCAAATCCATAGAAAGATCCAGTTCAGAACAAGGCATGGATCAGAGGTGGGCAACTCCAGCCCTCCATCTGGGCTTTAAAGGAGAACTATGGGGTTAAGTCTTTTCCCCATAGTTCTCCTTAGGGTAATGGACACAAACTAGCGTCCTCCCGTCACCCTAGGCTCAGTATACTGCGAGCTGTAGCTTGCGGTATACAGAGACGCCGCAGCTGAAGTGGATCCCGACAATTGTGCCGGGATCCACCCAGCTGCGTGACTGACAGCTGGCTCTGCCTATCTAAAGGCAGAGCCAGCTGTACCCGCCTTCTCCCCCGTCTGTTCCGCCACTCAGCACTGGCGGATCGGATCGGAGCGGGGAGGGGGGAATCCAGCACCCCCCCTGGCACAGCAGAGAGTCGTGACAGGATCGAGAGGTGAGCGAACGCCGGTATGTGTTCGCTCACCTCCCGATCTACTGAGCCGACCTGTGACAGTCTCATTGTCACAGGTCGGCTAGAACTATGAGGTGAGTGAAAAGCACTCACCTCATAGTTCTCCTTTAACTACAGATTTCAGCATGCCTCGGCCTCTGGGAGTCATGCCTGTAACTGTCAGTCTTGCAATGTCTCATTTGATTTGTAGTTCCACAACAGCTGGGGGCCGGAGTCGCCCACCCCGGCATGGATAGTCACTAATGGGAAAAGATTAGTTGCAAAGTGACCACAGGCAATACTGGTAACTAGTCCTTTATCCTCAGCCTGCCGTTTTTGGGCACAGCCTCTTGAGTTTAGTTTCTCTTTCAATCCTGAACTCCAGACAGATGCAGTAATATAGTGACTATTTTTTTAAAATTTATTACAGGTATTTATACAGCGCTGACAATTTACGCAGCACTTTTACATAGTGTACATTCACATCAGTCCCTGCCCTCAAGGAGCCTACAATCTAACCAGCAGGGTGCCCACACAACCTGCTGGTTTAAACACCTACCAGCGCATACATGATTAAGCATGCCTGTTATGTCATAAGATGGCTTTTACACACTGTGTGAGTGCCTGAGCAAAATGTTTTTCTCATTTAGGCTTACTGGATCTTGTCTTGAAAATGTTGTATTATACACTTTTTCCAGCTATTATCTAGTACCTCTTTGTCTGTCTGCCATGCACTACCCTAGACCTTTTGTCACAGAATCGTCGCTGGTTTAGGTCAAAAGCGGTTTTAGACCAGGTAGAAAACAGCGATAGTAAATTAGAATCACTTGCAGAATTAAACGATAGCGATTCGTTGGGAAATTTGTCATCAGACACTGAAAGTCACATCAGACACTGAAAGTCACTTTCAGTGTCTGATGACGAATTTCCCAACGAATCGCTATCGCTCAATTCTGCAAGTGATTCTAATTTACTATCGCTGTTTTCTACCCGGTCTAAAACCGCTTTTGACCTAAAGGGACGCTTTTTGGATGCCATGGACGTTCACAAGTTTCCAGGCAGAAAGAACAGTAAAAGTGCAGGCAGGGCACTGGACAAAGCTTTAGGGACAAAATTGAAGTGAAATAGTTTGATACATAAATGTAATTATAGCAGATTGCATTGTATTCTGTGTAAATGTCATTTTTCACTTTTGAATTTCCCGCCGGCTCCGCCCCCCGCCGTGACGCCCGAAAATGAAACTAAACCCCAGATGCCGGCATCGGCCGGCCGCTTACAGCAGAGGACACTGCGGGCTCGCAGGGACAAGGTAAGTGACCCTTTTTCGCTATCCCGGGTCTGGCTCGGGGTTACTGCTCTTGGTAATGAAAATTAACCCCGAGCCAGACTCGGGAATTGCGCCAGGGAGGTTACACACTTTTTTCATCCAGAAAATCCAGATCAAACAAATATACATTGCCCAGCTAAGTTATTCTTTTAGTTTTTGCCCATTCACTTATAGTCATCATGCGTCCAAACAGCTGGCTTCAACTCTTTCCGCTTGGCTTCCCTGAACTTCCTGTCCAGTACAAGATCACAAGGGACAGAGCAGTCTTCACCAGCTGTCCATTTAATAGAAAGAGGAAAGAGCAGAGGAGTGGATTGCCTTGCTGTGTCTGTGTGTTTGTGGAGATGCACACAAACTACTAGTACACACAAAGGTGACTCCATAAGACACGACAAGGAGCCACCTAAACAGGATATCAGGACCAGTGCTCACAGGACCAGCTGATTCTGCAGTAAACCACACCTTCTAAACATCAAGGAGTAGCATCCATTGTAAGTGATTTAATCAGCATTTAAAATAGTTTAAAAAACATAATATCACTTGAAGCATACAGTACTTTGAAATATCAACTGGTGTTCAAAGGGTGATGGAAACCTAAAAAACTGTTCACAGTAAATGACACAGAACATAGATTAAAAACAAGCATAGCAATTTTCAGTGTATATACATACAGTCTAAATGGAGATTTCTTTTTCCCACTTGTCTGGAGGTCTTTCATTAAGTATTACTTCAGCTTTTGTCTCACCCCATTCTCATAAAAATCTACATTTGAATCACCAAAGCCCTACGCTACTTGCTTCATCAAGGTTCACTAGCTTAGAATTCACCTTCACATTGTCCTAGCCATTAATTTCCCAAATTAAATGCTTGATTACAACCCATAATTTACAGACAGTCAGCAAAAAGGACTTGTAAATGAAATGGGGAGTGAATGCTCTTTACTTTGCTGATTGTAACAAAACTGTCCAGAACATATTTCTAATTAAGAGATCCTTCTATTCATCTTCATTGCATAATCAACATATTGAAGTAATGATAGTAAATTATACAAAAGAAGCTCAGGTTATACACTGTATGTTGTTTGAATAAGAACATTAATAATCACACATGGTTTATTTCTTTTAACTAATTGACAAAAATGTGGTTTCTTGTAAGGGAGTACTGTTAAATATGCGCATGAGTAACAGGTGGGAAGGATAAGTGAGGAGATATAGTAAGACAATCATAAATGGCAGCAGAAAACCCCCAACCTTTATAATTCAAAATACAAGAAGCAATACAAGCACTAAAGATAGCATAATAATCTAAATTTAAACCATGAGTCCATCAGTGCTCTGTCAATACCAGCATTACTTCCTCCATAAGAACGATACACTTGAGTAAAATGGTTTCAGTTTTTCATGGAACACGATTTATAGCATTATAAATAAAGGGTTCTTCTATAAAACTGGCAGTGCAATCATCTAGATGTACATACATATATGATTTTCAGGATTATTCTGCCAAAACACCAAAATAATATCTCCCCAAAAATGTTTTTATTTCTAATAACACTTAGGGCTCTATTCACAAAGCTGCCGAGGGCAGCCGAGTGAATGACCGATCAGAAGTGAAGTGAGCCGAACACTGTTCGGCTATTCACTTCAGGATGGTACGGCTTGCTTCGTGTGGCTTGCTTCGTACGGCTTGCTTCGTGTGGCTTCGGATCAGCCGAACATGCTCAGCATGTTCGGCTGACCCAAAGTGCAGAAGGAGTTCGAGTCTTCTCTATTCTGACATCGCTCCGTGTCTTAATAAAGAAAAAAGACAGAGCGGGGTTTTTCTCCTTGGCGGCCGGGAGCAGGAGACTCCCGTGGTGCCAGGGAGAGTCAGCTATTTGGAGATCAGTGTCCTTGGTTAGCAACCAGGGACGCTGATCTCTCTGAAAGTGCCTGGAGCCAGCCGTAAGATAACGGCTGGCTCCGCCCAGCTGTTAGAAGCAGGCTGTCGGCCGGCCAA
>NW_017307654.1:224338-225033 GCF_000935625.1 Nanorana parkeri
GCCATTTAACAATATAATATTAATAACATATTTTTAATCCTTTATCAAATCTTTTCTATATTTTTTTTCTAGTGTATAAAACTTCCCCAGAAATGTCATATTGTGTTCATGTTATTGGCTCACTACTTTTACCTGATGTTTTTCCCTTTTCGCAACACTTCCCTCATAAAGCAGGAGAAACTCATTGCCGAGGCGTATATGGAGAGGGCCCACCAGACCTTGCTGTCCCCCTTAAATAAAATGATTTATTTAAACATCTGTCTTTTATAAGGGCAACAGATTTTTGACTAAGGAATTCTTGATCAATAAACTTGAATGGATCACCTACAATAATTGGGTCAGTTGATCTGTTAATCATTTACACCCCTAGCTTTGGGGTTAATAGACATCCTCCTCTCCACATTTAGGTATGAGGGGTATAAGGGGTAAATAAGAGGCATACGGGTCTATGCACTAAGCTGCCGAGGGCAGCCGAGTGAACAACCGACCCCAAGTGAAGTGAGCCGAACACTGTTCGGCTATTCACTTCATGCTCAGCATGTTCGGCCGAACCAAAGTGCAGAAGGAGTTCGACTCAGCCGATCCAACATCTGGATCGGCTAAGCCGAACCTCCGGCAGGCTACTCACTGCTGTTCGGCCTATTCTTATAGATGCCGAACAGCAGTGAGTGAATAGCCGAATGCCGCTGAGCGGC
>NW_017307654.1:225709-226892 GCF_000935625.1 Nanorana parkeri
CATTGCTAAATAAGCCATTTAACAATATAATATTAATAACATATTTTTAATCCTTTATCAAATCTTTTCTATATTTTTTTTCTAGTGTATAAAACTTCCCCAGAAATGTCATATTGTGTTCATGTTATTGGCTCACTACTTTTACCTGATGTTTTTCCCTTTTCGCAACACTTCCCTCATAAAGCAGGAGAAACTCATTGCCGAGGCGTATATGGAGAGGGCCCACCAGACCTTGCTGTCCCCCTTAAATAAAATGATTTATTTAAACATCTGTCTTTTATAAGGGCAACAGATTTTTGACTAAGGAATTCTTGATCAATAAACTTGAATGGATCACCTACAATAATTGGGTCAGTTGATCTGTTAATCATTTACACCCCTAGCTTTGGGGTTAATAGACATCCTCCTCTCCACATTTAGGTATGAGGGGTATAAGGGGTAAATAAGAGGCATACGGGTCTATGCACTAAGCTGCCGAGGGCAGCCGAGTGAACAACCGACCCCAAGTGAAGTGAGCCGAACACTGTTCGGCTATTCACTTCATGCTCAGCATGTTCGGCCGAACCAAAGTGCAGAAGGAGTTCGACTCAGCCGATCCAACATCTGGATCGGCTAAGCCGAACCTCCGGCAGGCTACTCACTGCTGTTCGGCCTATTCTTATAGATGCCGAACAGCAGTGAGTGAATAGCCGAATGCCGCTGAGCGGCTCGGCTGTTCTGCTCGGTCAGTCAGAGGGACCGAGCAGAACAGCAAAATAGTTTAAAAAGTTAAAAAAAGTAAATAGAAAACGATTGTGCGGAGCTAGCAGTGACAGCTTGCTCCGCCCAATAATTTCCTATTGTCCGGCGGCTCTGCTGCCGCTCTCGGCCGCCCAGGAGAGAAACACTGCTAGTAGTAAACTAGCATTGTACCCGCCCTCTGCTGATGGACCTGATGGAGAATCGCAGCAGAGGGTGGGTACAATGCTAGTTTACTGTTGGCTATTGCAAATTGAAATAGCCAATAGTAATGTAGCAATGCATTTCAATGGGAAAAAATCTCTTTTTTTTCTATTCTGACATCGCTCTGTGTCAGAATAAAGAAAAAAAAGAAACAGCAGTGTTTCTCTCCTTGGCGGCCGGGAGCAAGAGACTCCCGGAATGCCAGGGAGAGTTAGCTGTTTGGAGATCAGTGTCCCTGGTT
>NW_017307654.1:226964-245256 GCF_000935625.1 Nanorana parkeri
AGATCACGGCTGGCTCCGCCCAGGTGTCAGAAGCAGGCTGTCGGCCGGCCTATGGGCGGCCGCTCGGCCAGCTTCGGCTTTCAGCATGGCTCAGTCGAGCCAATGCATATGCGTTCGGCTCGACTGAGCCGCTCAGCCACGTTCGGGAGCTGTACGGGCTATAGTGAATAGCCCGTACAGCACCCCTTCGGTTCTACTGAACCGAAGGGGTCCTGGGGCCGAAGCTAGCCGAAGGATCGGCCGAAGCTACGGCTAGATCCTTCAGCAGCTTCGTGAATAGACCCCATAGTCTGTCTATAATATCATGTTTGCTCCTGGTAACAACATATGACTGTCTATTGAAACATTAAACTTCATGTACCATCTATTAATTTGGCTCCCTTTTTTATGTTACCCTATAGAAACAATTGATTTTCAATCAATATTTTCAGAAATCCCCCTACCCCCATGTTCTGTTTAACAGATGATGGGCTCCCTTTGAAATCTCTAAATTGTTTTATTTGGTAGTGTTAGCATGTTTTACTGTATATCCAAGATAGATCTTGAAATCTGAGGGAAAACCTTCATGCCACTCGGTTGTTCAGTCTTTTTCACCCCACCACCCTTGATCTGCCATCAGTCTGCCATTAAAGCATCTAGTTCCCATGCCAATATATTTCTTGTATGTCCTGGTATGCTGTTATTATTTGAGTGCCCACACAACCTGCTGGTTTAAACAGCTAACAGCGCATGCATGATTAAGCATGCCTGTTATGTCATAAGATGGCTTCTATACACTGTGTGAGTGCCTGAGCAAAATGTTTTTCTCATTTAGGCTTACTGGATCTTGTCTTGAAAATGTTGTATTATACACTTTTTCCAGCTATTATCTAGTACCTCTTTGTCTGTCTGCCATGCACTACCCTAGACCTTTTGTTTGTGTAATCTTTTGGTTTCTGCTTGCTCTGACCAGTCAGTTTACTAATTCCTACTTTAATTTACTTGTTTGGCAATTTGTAAACTGACGCTAAAAAGGAAAGGAAAAAATCTACAAATGTCACTGACTGAAATTCAATCCCCCTGAGGGTGCCGCAAGCAAAGACCCGGCATTCCTTTTATGTATTGCCTCAGGGGAGCCTTTGTCTACTCTTGGTGGCACAGAGGGATTGATTTACTAAAGGCAAATAAGCTGTTCACTTTACAAGGCAATTTGCACTTTGCTGTGGGAAATTACACTTGGGAAATGTAGTAAGCCTTCACTTTGCAAAGAATACCCAATCATGTGCAGGAGAAATTTAAAAAAAAAGGATTTTTGTTTGCATATGATTAGATGGTGGAAGTGAGCAAAGCATCACCTCATTCACCAAGCTAGGGAAAACGTGCCCGGCAATGTGCAAATTCCCTTTTGCACTTTCAGTCTATTTGTCTTTAGTAAGCCGACATAAGAAGGTCCACACCAATCTGTGATAGCAGCAAAATAAATAACTTTATTTCTTAACTCTCTTGTTCTCTGGGGGGTTTTTCGGGAGCATGATGCATGTATGTACATTGAAACAAAAAGACATTAAAATATTCTCTATGTACCACTGGCCATTAAAATGATGCATATACCTATAGCATGAGCTACATTTGATCTAAGATAATAACAGGTATGTCAGCCTTATATTAAACCATTTCAGGAGATAATAGGATACAAGTGGCTAATAGAAGTTTCTGTGGTTTATATGGAAAGACAATGCATTTCTATGGTACCATATAGTAAATATAATTCCATAATGTTGACAATACAAGAACATTTAGAGACTTCAAAGCATGGTATTTCTTCAGCAGGCAAAGTTTCTTATCTTATTTTAGTACTGGGTAATTTCACCTTGGCGAATTTCAGTGGTTTGTTTATTTCAGTGGTTTATTTATTCATTTTTAAATTTTATTTATTTGTCACGCATTGTAAACACATATTTGAACAGTTATGACAGAAGGTATTGACAAGGTAAGATTGTAAAATATAAACTAAAAAAGAAGAGTTGAAATGTAAAAAGAGTTCTTAAAAAATTAGGTTCAAAGTAAACCTGTCACATACCTGGGCTGAGCATATGATGAAAAACGCATTCCTAGGTTTCTTTCAGTGCAAGCTACAAGTCAAAAGCAGCTGAAATTATACACAAATATTGACATATTTTTTATACAAATCCAACTCCCATTTTTTATGCTCCTATTGTTACGGGTGGCCTTGTGGAGCAATGGAAAAACTGAGGAAGTAAATTAAGGGCCGAAAACTGACTTCTCAATATTTTCAAATAATGTTAGTTGCTTGTGTCTTTGGATTTGATAATTATTTTGGTAATTTATTTTTCATGAACAGAAGCTTCTGTGTAACTATTTTTCCATCATATTTTCAAATTAAACCTACCCTTGTGAAAGATTTTCAGATGCAAAAGAAAAACGACAAAAATCAGTGCAGCAACAGTTGACTAGGTCAAAGGGGGTCAGGAAGAAATGTAAAAAATCCTAGGACACCTCCTGCATTCTTCATAGTATATGCACTATAAAATTAGAGTGGTTTTGTCAGATTGTTTGCAAATAAATAGCCAGCTATAGAAAGTTAGGCAATTTAGACAAATTCACACCTATCTTATCAATATAACAAAAATATCACAGTCGTGGGAAAAAACTGACATTAAGGGCTTAACATATATCCACTGGCTTTCATAGACATGTTTCAACAAACAATCTTAATATCAATTTCCAGTGAAAAAATCAGACAACATCTGTACAAGATTTGAACCAGCTAAACAGTTTGGGGAGGAAATAGGATAAAGAAAAGGGCATGCCAGGCAAGTCAATTTAAGCCCAATCAGCAAGCCCAATAGATTTATATCAACATATGGTTAATTTATTATACATTACAAAAAAATAACAGCTCCAGAATTGACATGATGCTCTTTAACTTTAATAATACATCTGGTATTCTGATAATACAACAGTCTGAATAAAGCATCAAAATCATGACTAGATTATAAATAAAGACATTATATGCAGAATATGTTATTTTTCTAATATTTATTAAAGTTAAAAGCATTTAGACCCTACATTACCCTTCCCAGCAGCACTTAACTTACCACACATAGCATGACCTAGGAGCAAAGATTCCACTCTCAGAGTCATGAAACTGTCATCAGGACAACCTTAAAAGCAAATTATTAAATAATTTGTACTGATTCTGACCACATTAGTGTCACAATATTTTGAAAAACAGAACGGGTCTGCTGTGCACCAGACATGTAAAAAATATGCTAGTTTGACAGATAAATTATAGTTCCTTATTATAGTGAGTCTGACATTTATGGCCAGGTTCAAATTTTCTTTTACCCATTAAAAGTGAATAATAATTTACCCTCGACAATTACCCCCTTTGACTAAAAGTCACATCAGCATACAGCTCTGCATGCTGATATGAAATCATATTACATTCAGGGCCGGATTCCCCACAAGGCCACAGTAACCCATGGCCTTAGGTCGTCAGGGAGTAGAGGAGGCAGCACAGCCTCTACTTCAAGGGTCTCAAAGTGCCGGTACCATTCGGCCCGCAGCTGGCTGTCAAGTCAGCTACGCCGTACCTGACTTGTGGGAACAGCTACATGGTCTGCATCTCTGTCAGATGCAGACTGCATAGCTGCTCCTGTCAGCTCCAGCACTCTCTGACAGTTCTGAGCTTCAGGCAAAAGGAAGGATTAGTAAGGTTGGCATCAGACCTTACTAATCAACCCCTGGATCACCAGGGAACGTGCAGGTGATGGGGCTCTTTTATATAATCTGCAGGGGACAAAAGGGCAGGGGAGAAACGAGGGTAGGGAAGTATTATTCTGCATTTTTTGTGTATGCACACTTGTGTGTGTGGAGGGGGGGTATTTCTCTATGTGTGTGTGTGTGTGTGTGTATTAGGCCCCATTCACACCTGTAAGTTTAGGTGCAATTAGGTATTCCTGCATCTGGTGTTTACAAGCGGCAACTGTCACCCGTTCAAGTTAATGATTAGGTGACAGCCACTGCATTTAAACGCCAATACACTGCATATAATGGTATGTGATATGATTACAGTATGGTATGTGATATGATTAGTTAGGAATTAATCACTCTCTTAGAATGCACAATCAATGCGTCCAGGGAGAGTCACTCTTTTCTAAGTACATGTAATCATATCACATACCATTATATGCGGTGTGCAGGCGTTTCAATGCAGCGGCTGTCACATGGCACACTCCTGGCACACAATAGGGCTCAGGCTATCAGAAGTTGACACTGTTCACATGGTCTTGGTGCTGCATGGGTGGACAGGACAGTCAAGGCTCCTAGCAGCTCACTGCAGTGCATGCGGTGGTGCCTGGGGTGCAAAACAGCAACTTCTGGGCTGGGGATGAAGTTTCTCTAATAGATGTGGATGCAGTCTCTCCACAGCTTATCACTCTTTCTAAGCTTCATGCACTGCTTGTAATTTAGTAGGTCCTTCCTACTCAGGCTGGGGCTACATGAAGCTGAGCAGAGCAGCCATGTGAAGCAAGCCGATGTACGGCTGATTTCAGCCGATGTACGGCTGAAATCAGCCGTACCAGCCTGAAGTGAATAGCCGAACAGTGTTCGGCTCACTTCACTTCAGGTCGGTCATTCACTCGGCTGCCTACGGCAGCTTAGTGAATAGACACCATAGTTTTGAAATATATGGGTATAATGGGACTTATAGCCATAACGTGGTTATATTACACTTCCTCTGCATTCTTAAAACTAAGCAATGCAAGTTCCTAAATAGCTCTTGACAGGGCTATTCATTGGCTCCACTATTAATTATCCTTTGTATTGAGCCGCTATCAGCACCCATCCAAAAACTCCTTGATATTACAGGCCTTGCAGTCAACCACCATTAATTAAAGTTATCTTTGTATGCCGATGATACTTCATTGACCATTATCAAATCTCTTCTTTCCCTTCCAAACCTGCATTCAGAACTTCCACATTACTCCTTCCTTTCAGGCTACAAACTAACTAAAACCAAAACTAAAGCTCTTCCCATTAATGTCTCTCCATCTACCCTCCAGCTCATTCAAATTTCATAACTGAAAAACTGACAATTTTAAATATTTAGAAAAGTCTTCCTCTCTAGTGTCATCACTATATGACAAAAAATATTGCACCATGTTTGCATTGCTGACATTTCTTCTACACCAGTCAAGGCCTTACCAACTCTTCTGTACAGGAAAAAGTGCCACAACAGGCAAACTGGGAGAGAGGTATTGGTCTTCAGACATCCATGGCAAAAATAGACAGGCTTGAGGCCTAGTCAGCTTCTCCAACCTTTTACATGCCTCCCCACAGGCCGAGCCCAGGGGTGGACTGAAGACAGAGCACATGGCAATCCCTAAATATTTATGCACTCCCCCAACATGCACCACTGGCCATGAAACTCCTAGTGATTGGATAGTGAGGCATAGACACTCTTGATGTTCCCCACTTGGTTGCCCTAGTCTGTAGCAGAGTCACACCCCACTCAGGTAGGTGAAATCAATAGCAGAACACCAAGAATTAACCAGATAATGTCAAACTACAACTCAGCTAGACTGATTACAATGCTAGCAACACTAGATTTTGGTAGACACTCCACTGAAGGTGGTAGGAGCTAAATTTCTATAAAAGCTAATGTACTTTTTTGAAACCCTGCCTATTAGAGTACCCAGCCAAGACCTTACAAAATTGCAACATGTACTACTAAACTTTACCTGGGAAGGTAAAAGGCAGAGAGTGGTGAAAACCACCATGTTCACCTCCAAATGACAAGGCAGTCTCGTCTTTCCAGATTTAGTAAATGACTATATTGCCACACAACTAAGAAACATCCCCTCTTGGTCCTTACTATACCCACAAATAGTTGGTCAGAAATCATACGACAAATACTTTTTAACCAATATCCCCCTTGAAAGTATATGTAAGGATGGTCCTACTACCAAAGATTTAATATCAGCTATTTAAAAAATCCTTTACCAAAATATGCTAAAATGACCATTTTATCATGGTTCATTATTTAGGAGCAATGGTGAAATTATGGCTTCTATTTTTATTTTGCTGTAAGGGGACTTTTATATGGCTCACATTCTACTGTAGATGAAACCTATCTTTGTCCTAACATGTAATAAAATACCTACTGCACACTATTGCTAGATCTGTATAGCAGTATGTGTTTCCATTGATGTTTCCATTTAGCTATAAGATCTTTATACTTGTATTAAAGACATTTAAAATTCGGAACATCTTACTGCTTGACTCAACAATTCCCTTGACGTTTTTGAGAAAGTTTGGGAGGCATGGGACACCATGGAATTACTGAACCTCATGAGGTTACATAGTTACATAGTATTTGAGGTTGAATAAAGACATTAGTCCATCAAGTCCAACCTATTAGGATCTCATTCTAGGAGTACCCGTACCCCTGTATATTACGGTCCCTTAAGAAATCGTCCAAAAGTTTCTTGAACAATTCCACATTATTTGCTGAAATCACCGCCTGTGGCAGTGAGTTCCAGACCCTAACTGATCTTACTGTGAAGAACCCCCTTCGCCCCTTGTGCTGGAATTTTTTTTCCATCAATTTTAGGTGATGGCCTCTAGTTTTTGTAACGGAGTTAATTTTAAACAGTTTATCGCTAATGTTGCTACCACCATTAAACATTTTGTACATGGAAATCATATCCCCCCTTAATCTCCTCACCTCTAATGTGAACATGTTTAAATTTAGTAGCCTCGTCTCGTAGCTCTGGTCCTCCATACCCCTAATTAGTTTGGTTGCCCTTCGCTGGACTTTTTCCAACTCAAGGACATCTTTTCTTAGTACTGGTCAGTACTAAGTACTCCTCAGACCACAGGACCCCCCAAGCAACAGGTCGATTGGCCTGTGGAGGAGAGATATCAGGTCAAATCCCTTCCATTTCTACCTTCTTAATATTCTCTTTTCTTTACCTCCTTTATTTCTTTCCTAAATTTTCTTTCTCTTTTCTTTCTTATACACTGTTCAAAGTCATAAGGCCTCTTTCTTTATTCAAATATGTTATTGTTTACGCACGTGTTGTAATTTGTTTTTCCTATGGACAATGTACTAGGCGTGGAAATCTGTCCATACTAACTACATATCTATGCATGGTTACTGTTGTGTGTTACTATATATTTATCATATGGTGCTCTGCCATTTAAGGGAATAATGTTTTCTTTGGTCCTATTAAAATTAAAATGTTTTATTTTGTGTATCCTACTTGATTGTACATTGTATTCCATTTTAGAATCTCCACAAGCGTAAATAAAACAGTTTATAACAAAAAGGGAAAAAAAAAAAGATTGCAACAACACAGGGTGCTAATGTCTACTTTTACTAAATATGTTCAGCCTCCTAGGTGTCCTGTGATGACAGGGTCACTTTATCATGTTAATGTAAAACTCCAGCCAAACTATTGCAATACATATATGAAATACTGTACATATGAACATTTTACAAGTTTTGTGATTCATGCTCAAATAGAACACTGCACAACCAGGATGGGGACATCACTATTCACTATTGCAGATATATCTGCAATAGTAGGCACCCGCTTGTTCTCTAGACTGTTAAAGAACACCATCAAATTAGTTTAAATCTCACAGTAAACATAATACACAAACTCTCTGTTGCATAGTGGATTTTTAAAAGTTGATATAGATTTCAGTCAGTTATATCACCACGATTAAAAATATAATACATGGATAACTGGACTAAATTATTTTTTTATATTTTCCTTGAAATTCCACAATAATGGAATAATCTCATGCTTGAAATTCCACAATAATGGAATAATCTCATGCTTGTATCAGTTAGATGCAACACAAGTTGTATATGTATATTAACTACAAGTTTTAAATTACAATGTGTAATAATGCTAAATCCTCTCTAGAATGGGTGATGATATCTTGAAATCTATGATTATAATATCAAACCATGTAAAGTGAGACAGAAACTGTTCTGAACCACAGCCATAAAGTAATTCTATCTTATTTGCACAAAGTGACCTTCATCATTTGTATATCTCAGTAAAGCGATTAATTATGTAGAATGTCATTAAGCACAACACAGCCCTTTATTTCATGTTTAAAGTATAAAAAATGTTGATAACCCCTAACATAATGAATGTTTAACTATTCATGATTTAGGTCATTTTATCATGGTTCATTATTTAGGAGCAACGGTGAAATTATGGCTTCTATTTTTATTTTGCTGGAAGGGGTCTTTTTTATGGCTCACATTCTAGATGAAACCTATTTTTGTCCTAATGTGTAAATACTTACTGCACACTATTCTATTCCTAGAGCTGTATAGCAGTATATGTTTACATTATTGTTTCCATTTAGTGATAAGTTCAGCTGATCAAGGGCAGATCTCTCTTTAAACTGGCATACATACAAATATTCTACCTTGATCATGGCAGTAGGATTAGTGGCCTTGTAGAATGTGTTTAAGTACTTTTCATTTTGTGTAATTAACTATGCCACTCTTCTACAAACAGTTAAATACACGGATAAAATACATGTATGTGAATTATTTTACTACCCCAATTTTTTTTCTGTTAATGTAGTTTTCTAATTTAGACACCTCTTATTGACAACTACAGTCAGGTCCTAATCATTTACTTTTCTTCAACACAGTCATAGAAATATAGCTTGGTCAACATTGTGCTTGGGCAGATAATGAACCACAGCTCATTGCTTCGACTTCATGGTGCTCTCTACTCTAATCAGCAAGTTCTATTTGTTAGATTCACAGCACTGTGCAATGCAATGTAGCCTGATTGGCTTGTAGTAATAATTTGCATTCAGTGTCCCCTCTCCCATTTTGTGATAACAGGAGTCTAGTTTAAAAGATATTTTGTGGTACTATTTAAATTGTAATTTAGCATTTTTACATAATACATAACTTAAAAAAATATGGGGGTTATAGATGCTTATGCTTTAGGGAACCAGTTGCTCAGCTGGCATTATATGCACAAAATAACAGACAGCTGTGGCGCAATACAATGGGACTAAAGTGCACCTAACATTGTAACATGCAATGCAGGATGGCGTGCGGCATCAGATCAGATTTGATCAGAATTGTTCTGGGATAATTGTATGAATTCTATTTTATAAAAGAATCGATTACAATTCATACAAATATTTTTTAAAAACAATTGGCTAAAACACACACAAAGTTGCCACGATATATAATAATTAATGACAATTATGTTTGCAACTATGGATATTTAATTAAGTTATAACTGGTTGATGTTGGGCATATCCTGGGCACTTTGTGTGTGTTTTAGACAATTGTTTTTTTTTATATCTATATGAATTGTAATCGATTCTTTTATAATATGTAATTACTGTATAATAAAATGTGGATATATTTTTTACACATGTATTGGTTCCATACCTCTCAGAAACCCCTATTTCTCATTTTTTTCTATGTTTATATTCAGAGGGGGAGAGGTGCAATTAGGGAGCTACTGTCGAGGCAGACTCAAAAGCTGATTATTTTACTGCCACATACAGTATGTGGTCAGGTGCATTCTTCCTGACTGGTTTATACTCCAAACTCCACTCTTTTTTTTTCTTATTGAAGCATTGGTAGGTTGTGTATCTGTGTGATCCTGCTTTCCTGTAATCCTGCTTTAATTTCTTGTTGATCTCACTATCATGCCTTCAGAGTGTTCCTAGTTACCTAGTCTTTGCCAAGTTCCTGTATTGCTTACTTTTTCTCCTAGATGATTTGATTTTTTTTCCTGACTTTTTCCAATCTGCACAGACCCTACTACATTTCTAATCCTGTTATCCCTGACCCTGCTAACTTCTACCTTTGACCTGCTAAATTCCCTGGATCTGACCACATGACTTTGCTAGTACTCAGTTCCCTGACCCTGGCTGTGTTACTGACCACATTACTTCACCGCACCATGGCTTTAATGCTCAACTCTGGGTACTCCACGTGAATGACCTCTGGATATTTGCCTTGACTACTCCATGGTTCCTATCTAACTCTCTCTGTGGAATGGGTTCCTGTTAAAACCATATCATACAATGCTTAAGTGCTTCAGGGTACCTGATTACAAATGCATGCATAAAAAGTTTCATTGAAAGGTGGCTGCTAAAGTTGAAACATGCCAAGGTAGTAGTCATCTGGTATTAACCATCCCAACAGATATCCTCACACTACCACACTTCCTGTAGGGTTCAGCAGCACCTCAAAGATATGTAGGTTAGGTGGAACATCACAATGATCTTAGTCATTTATCTTTCTTTAATAGATGCAACATCTTTATGTTACAGCACTGGGATTAAACGATGACAGTCAATCCAATTTAAAATTGCAGAAATACATATAGAATGTACAGTTTTAGGCTTTATTGTATTGTTAGAAACAACAACAAAGTTTTTTTGCCACAAGGGAGTCGGCTTTACAAACCTCAACAGCTGAAGAATCATGGATCACATGCCTTGGCTGGTCCTAACATATCCAGCAAATTTTCATTATAAAACCACTTAATTCTCTTGCTTGACTGTAAGTTTATTGTAGAAAAGGGAATTATACAATTAAGCAGGCATCAGTGAAAAAACCTCAATGTATTTTGAAAAAAAAGTGCTTATTAGTAAGCATTTATTCTTAAGTACTTTTGTGTGAAATGTGTCAAGAGTTTTTTTTATTGATGCATGAATACCTATGCAAAAGCTTTTTTTACAACAAACTTACGGTCAAGCAAGAGCATAAAGCAGTTTTGTTGTATTAAAATTTTATTGTATTGCTGTTCATTTGAATGCCAGTTTCACATTAGCAGAAATAATCAATTATTTACAAATGCCATCAAAGGAAAGCCAGGGGAGTTCAAGGACCCTCAAGAGAGTATTTCAAATCAATTTTATATAAAGACATTATAAAATGTATTCCTATAGGCAACAAGTATAAAAGAATAAAAACAATATGTACTTCTAGTGTTAGAAATGCAATAAATACTAAGGCAAGGCAATAAAACAATTTAAATCTGAAAAAAACACTTATATTTAAGACCTATGAAGAACACAAGAGGAGATAAAATAGAAGGAAAAGCATGGATGTGTTATATTTAGACTTTACTAAACCATTTTATTATGTGGCAGATAAGTTGTTGCAACTTATCTGCCACATAACAGACTCACTTACACACATAGTTGCTGCTGGTCTATTTAGCTATTTAAATTTTGAGTCACTCATTCCCAGCGCAGTGATTTTTGATTATTACTTTACTAAACCATTGGATACATATGCTAACATACTTGAAGTGTTAATCAATGTCTGTCGGGTAAAGAATTTAGAAGGTTTAGAAGAATACAATAGGAAAAAAGGTAGAAAACTAATTTGAAGGCCACAATTAAAACACTTTTTCATTTTCAAATGCAGGGTGGAGTTTAGCTTTACATTTGAAAGTGATTGGTGATACAGGAAGCAGAGAAGGATATTACAGAGCAGAAGCAAAACTCCCAAATACCCTGAGTAGAGCAGCACAAGCAAGGTATTAGATATAAAATAAGCTCACTCATTGAATTAAATTGTTGCCCGGCAGGGGTGTTGCTAGGATTGTGAACAATCTGGCACACTTGGGAACTCCAAAGAGAAAAAAGATGCTGCACATTATGTACACTGTGGCAAATGGTGGGTTTGCCACATGTGTTGACAGTGGGAGAGTCCTAAGGGGACATGGTTAAATAGAACTAAAGTATTCTGACTGTACACACAGCACATATATTTTACACACCTTATAGCCACAAAATATGCTTTATTTTGCTACAAGTAGGACGCATATAAACCTCAGCACAATCATTTTTAAAGTGTGTGTTTTGGATGGAGTGGTGAAGGATTAGAACCCTTATTTGTTTTTTGCTGCTGTCTGGGGTTCTGTCATGTGCTCTCCTGCTAGCATCGTTTTATGAGAGAAAATGAAAGGAACGCTCTGACTGCAACAGAGACAGATTTTTTATTTTCTTTAGTAGAATAGGGGAGGGCTAGTGTCCATGCCTCGTTGCAGATTTTCCCCTCACTTCATGTCATGTGAAACCAGCAGCAAGACAGTAAGTAAGGGTAAATATGCATTAAACACTGAAAATCTTCCATTACCTATATGCACACAGAATATTTACAGATAGCTAAGACTTTGTGTGAGCCTACCTTAAAGAAGAATGTTAATAAAATAGTCAGATAATACTTAGAAACCAATAACTGTTGAGATAATAAACACTTGCTCATGCTAAATTACCTTTTTGCCCTTTCTTGCCAGCTACACATCATATTACACATCATTACATTACATATCAGTTAGCCGAGGGAGTAGATGCCCACACTTGCCATCTTGCTTATGCCTTTTCTCCTCTGCCTCTTATAATGAAGATCCTGATGAGACAGCTGACAGAGAATCTTACTGTCATTGAAATTCTTTCCCATTGGCCATGCAGGCCATGGTTTCCTCTGATCATATATCTGAGTGTTTTTTGTCTGATCCCTCTCCCAGCATTTCCACAACTGCTGACCTAAGGAGGATTTTAGAGGATTTCCAGACAGACTAGCTCGTCAATCTTTGAGGCTAAAAGAAAAGGGTTGGAAGGACTAGTATGTTCTTCATCACTGATCGCAACTTATTTAAAGTCATGTGAAGCCTCCAATAAATAACATCTATTTGTGGATTTGGGAAAGGTTTATGGCCTTCGCTACAGGTCAAGACTTTAATCCTACATCTTCAACTGTGACTCACCTACTGACCTTCTTTCTAAACAGGTCCAGACTTAGTTTTTCTACAAGTTCAGGTAGCTGCTATTTCAGCCATCTATAAAGTCAGATGAGCAAATGAGCTATTGGATGTGTTAGTTTAGTGAACCAATTCCTAAAAGCACTGCTGAAGATGTCACTGCTAAGGAAAAACTTTTTTCTCTAGTGAGATCTGGCACATGTCAAAGGCATGTTGTCTTGAGAGCCCTTGGCTCTGATCCTGTGCACGGCAAAAAAAATGTTTTCAGATGAAACAAATGAAAGCGAAAAACATTTTCATTCGTTTTGTCAAAGGAAACAAACTTTTATGTTGTTTTGGATTCGGAGGCAAGGAGCCTCCGAATCCAAAACCACACACTGAAACTGCAGAACAAGCGGCTCCTCATGCACGCCGCCATCTTGGAGTGTATCTTGGTATACACCAAGATGGCAGCCTGCATGTTTGAGCGCTGCCTCCTTTAAGGTCAGTGTTCTTAGTAGCTGTAACATCCAGGTGGCATCGTCATTTCATGTGATGCCTGAAAAGGCTTTACCAGCCTTTCCGGTGGGCTCACAGACAGAAGATTTGCATGATTAAAAGTATCAGGAACCCTTAGGACATACCTCAATGCAACGGCATCTTTCATATCTTCAAACAGGATGTTCATCTTACCAGGAGGTAGGCACATGAGTACTAAGGCTACATCCAGATTTTTAGCCTTGTGGATTGTGAAGCTCATTCAATGGGAATACAGGGCAGTTAGACAAGATCCTCCTACAGTGGTGAAAATGGAAAATTGTATCAATACTTACCATTATTTACCTTTCCTGTTGCCTATCTATGGTAGCATACATTCCCTCTCTCAGTCTGAATCTTTTCACCAGAATGCCTGAAGGGTTTACATTCCCATTCTAACTTATTTACTGATTATGTAAGAGAGGATAAGGGCACAACTGCATCATTAGTATGTTGTCATGAATAGGCACCAGGAAAGGAAAATTAGGATAAATATTGACACAATTTTCCTTTATTTTTGCTAGCTTTGTTACATTAGGGAGATTTCCCCAAATTTCCAGCTACAGAGACTAAAAACAGGAAGTTAAAGGAAATGCAAAATTAGGGCAAATTTCCTCTTAGACAATTGTTTCTAGAACAGGTGCCTCCATTTAAACTTTCTTTCATTTCATATTCCGGTGACAACCATACCATTTTGCATTTCCCATCAAAGTCTATTTCAGTGACAATGGTCACCAGGACAAACAGAGAGATTGAATCTCCTCATTGAGCACACAGACAGAAATAAAAACTTTACAGAAGTTCTAACCCCACTCAAACTAACAAAAAAAATGTGGCTTTAGATATATTTTAACTGCATTAAATATATTATTAGCTACTGTTAACTTTGTTTCAAAAATATAAAAAGCAAGGATAGTATAATATAAGTGTCGTAGCACCAACGTAGTTAATCCATTTTACTGACTTTTTATTAATAAAACTAAAACTGTCCTGTTAACAAATTGTCACATTCCCTTTGATTCATACATTATCATTTGCATTATTGATTACACACTTATTTTCTGTGCTTGTGTATTAGCAGATAACTCATACTGTCAAATCTTCACTCTTTTTGCAGATCGCACTACAAAAATTGATATTCTGTAAAAACAGCAACTTAAGCAGTCAGCCCCTCAATGACAAAGCACTTTTACAATAAACCACTGAAAGCAAAAGCATATATTACAGACTCCGCAAATTAGTTTGTCAGGTGTACCAAAATGCAATAACTCACAATGAACTTACAATATTCTATTACAAAATTAACACCCACAGCATATACTGTATTTGACAAGCATTGATAGTGGTACAGAGATATATAGGAGCATTTTAAACAGTACCTGTCTGGGGTACAAATATATAGATACTAGATTAAAAAAAAGACATTCACAGCTGAATCCCACATAAAGCAACTGAAGTAAAGCCTAAATATGATAACAGTAATAAAGCATGTCTTGCTTATAAAATAAGATCTTTAGCAAACTTTCTCACAAATAAGAAAAGGTTTTAAGGCAGCCAGCCATGTAAAGTCAAAGTTTTCTGAATGGATGTGGCAATCTACAAATGTATTATGTGGGAATGGAAATTATGTGAAAAGCTGTTTAAAGTGTAGAGGTAATTTTTGTTTTCTAATAAACCTTTTCTCAGGTCTCTCTGTCCCCTTCACAATATGACTGTTTTATCTTGAAAAGTGAGACCATGTTTTCTGCACACTGAAACTATATTTTCTGATAATAACTTCTTCTTTTCTATCATCTTAATACATTTTGGATGGTTAAGGCTTTTGGAATTTAGTACGGGAGATAAGGAATCACATAGATATGTATTTATCAATTAGACATGTTTCCAGTGAAAATTAAATTCCCTGACATCCCACAAGATTTGTTGTTATAGGAGAAGGTCTTCTTTGCTGTAACATTTGAATGTGAATGTTTCCTTTTCTACACATTGACCTAATATTCCCTCAACCTGTTTGTTAAATAAGAACTCTGGGCAGAAATTTTATTATCCCTTGCAGTGGGGCTACACTCCCCACCCCGCACTGCAAGGGTTAACTCCTCATTTTTGCCAAAGATTAAAAAAGTTATACTCACACAATCCTCGGAATCGGCTTTTAGACTGGTCCCTGGAATGTCTCTCTCCCTCCCCTAAAGCGTTCTAGGAATCCTCGAGTCATCACGTCCAATACAGTGTATAGTGTATACAGTGTATACAAGGCTGCAGTGGAGGAGAGAGGTTGGAGAGAGCAATGTCAGCTCCGAGGATTGGGAGAATTCAAGTTTTTTTTTTTTTTTACCATAAGCAAAAATGAGCAGTGACACTAAGAGCGTTATTCACTGATGAGCTGAAGGATCCAGCCATAGCTTCTACTGGTATGATACAAAGAGAGATTGTGGGGTGATTTACTAAAGGTAAATAAGCTGTTCGCTTTACAAGGTAATATGTGCCAAAACAATAACCATCTACAGATTTTACAAACATACATATAAGTTCATTGTACATTTTGTCATGGTAAAGTCGTATAGTTACTATTCTGCAATAAAAGACCAACCTTGAAAGGTCAGTAAAGTGTATATTCAGCATATTTTCCCATCCATTCAAATAAAATACTTTCCTTTACATAACGAGCAATGGGAAATATCAGTTTCATAACATTATAAAGTATTTACTTGGTAATATGAGAATAAAATCATTACAATGATGTACAGAACACAGTCCCATAAGCTGTGGTATTGTCATCCATGTGTGATGAACAGTGTAATAGGTTTCTCCAGATATCTACAGAAAAGACCATTTAATGCCCCACGGCTATGGAAAATTGCTACTAGAGTCCTGCTAAGTAATGATGTGAATGATGCAGTGTGTTTCGTTAAAATTAGATATTCTCTACGATTAGAAATATACAATTAATAATAGATTTTCTCTCAGTATAATTTTAATCATGTGGTACCAAAGATTTTGGGAATTGAATAGTTATCCCCCCAAGGCACCAACAGATCACATTTATTTAAAATGCATAATAAAAATGAAATATTTTCACCAGTGAACATTACAACAAAAAGAATATTATGGAGCGAGGTAGAGAAACCTTGTAATGGTTTTTCTTTTTTAAGTTTTTAAACCACAGAGCAAGGAGATGAATGCACAACATGGAAAATCTGAAATATCACTTACGGGTATAGGAATTCATAGAAAGAGAGGAATTCAGGCTTAAAGTGACTGTAGCTTCCAAAAAAGTTAAACAAAGAAGTGCCAGATGCAGAAGCTTCTTTAGACAGCTGTAGCTCTTCCAGAGAGCTAAGATCGAATACACAGGCAGTGTGAAAGGAAAGTATTACATTTGTTCTTTTACTTTTCTGAAGCAACAAGGGCATTTAAAAGCATGTGTAAAAATGTAATTGGACAAGAAGCAAAACAGATATGTGAGTGTAGCATTCTGGAGGATTTTAGATGTAAGAACAATAGATAGGTGTTGTACCATGGTAGTCATTACTTAATACAGAAATCTGGAGATTAGGTGGGACTCTTTATTGGATAACTTAAGGGACAACTGTCCCTTTAATACAAGTTGTCCTTTGAGGCATGCCCCTATTCCCCAGAGTGCTGCCCACCTGCTCCAATACTTACCACTGTCCCCTTATCAACAATCTTTACTGTGCTTCCCTGCCTGGAGTCGCAAAGCCTTTGTTCAAAAAGCATCCCCACTGGGTCCTCTTCATCCTAAAATGCCTGCTGTGGCCACATTGATTTTCACAGGGAGTCACACTCATGGTCACCTCCAGTGGTCCTACAGTGTACGGATCTCCCCATAGGAATTAATTGGACCATGATCAAAGTAAAGTGAAGAAAATAAAAAATTACTGGGAGGTAGGAATTTTTGCCAGAATAGACATGCAAAGTCTCTTCTTCCAAAAAAAATCTTCCTCTCTCTTAAAGTGATTTGTTATTTTTGTGTACACTGTACAGCGAATGCCCCATGCACCATGTTATTTTTGTGTACACTGTACATGCGCATGCGCATGCGCTATGCAATGCCAGTTCACAACTTCTCTAAAATGGGACATGCAAAGTCTCTTCTTCCAAAAAAAATCTTCCTCTCTCTTAAAGTGATTTGTTATTTTTGTGTACACTGTACAGCGAATGCGCCATGCAATGCCAGTTCACAACATCTCTAAAATGGGACATCGTTGAGGACCAAAGATTGATACGGCAGCACAGTGGAAGGGCACACTGGGAAGATAAGTGTGCCCTAATGTGCAAGTATTTGTACTAAAAAAATTACAACGTGTTTTACTTCCCCTTTAAAGGTGCAAACTGCCAAAACAGTATTGTTTAATTCATCAGGCACTATACCCTGAGTATAATGTCCAATGAGGAAACCTAACATGTTATAAAAAGCTTGATTCTTGAATAACTTAAGTTAGGTAACAATTAAACTCCAAACCTTTTGCACAAGTGAGAATGTGATTTCTAATAAGAGGATACACATGCTACAGTCACCAATAAACTACAAAAGATACTTTGTTCCAAATGATAAAGTACAACAACAAAGCACACTGCCAGCGCTAGGCAACTCTTCATCTCTTTCCCATCAACAATCTTCAAACTTTCCTCACTGTGAGAGGCAGCCGCCCAAGAGGCTATTGGGAAATATCCTCGACAAACTTGTAGAAACAAAGAACAAGGGAGACGGCGACTTCTCCTCGTGTGTTAATGTTTATTAAACAAATAATTATAGATGTAATAAATATAGATGTAATCAAATCTCTACTCACATACACAAGATGTATCCATGCAGCATAGAAATCAAGGACCTCCCAGGCGAAATAGCTGGCGTGTTTCGGTAGCAGTCCCCCCTTTCTCAGAGCTATGTTGTCTCTGCCTCCCTTGTTCTTTGTTTCTAAATATTAAGTCAATTTAATTCAAATATACTAAAATGTAAATAC